>NW_013952589.1:271845-290092 GCF_001266775.1 Austrofundulus limnaeus
AACATCATTCAGTGCAGACATGTGCACCTTAGTAATATGTACATGATAGGATAATATGTACAAGCTTTTCATAATCAAACTGAACTTTATTGATACACAGACCTAAGTTTAACATTCAACTTTAGCTGGCTGTACGGTCTGTAGATCTGTAATTGTTTTTGGTGACTTAATGTTCACGGAGCTCTGGAGCAATTTCTCAGCATGGGCAGTCCCCCGAGAAGGAATGACAAGCCCACCAGTATTTCATTTCAGCAGATGGCACCTTTCTAAACAGAAACCAGGTTTTTCTAGTGAGAAACGCAGTCCTCACACTGCACAAGATGGCTGCTCAGATCACGAAAAGCCATGATAGAGCCTCTAGCCTTTATACCTCATTATACAGAACAGCACTAATTTAACAGAACTACTGTATTGTTACATTTGTTTAAACCTATCACACATTACATAAACAATAATTATTAGGTTAAGCTCTAGGATAATGTGAAATTTCTCTAACTACAAATCATTTAATATCTTAATTTGGAATTTTATCTTTTTTTAGATGCACTGATTTGTGTCTACTGTGGTAATGGCGGTTCCCTTTATTTGTCTCGATTGCATCTTCTTGGCAGAAAAGTCCATTATTTATTGCTACAAAGCAGCAGTAATTGCCACCAGAGCAAATGTTCCTCATTACATGCTATGGAAGCTGTAATTGGCCATCTCAGGCACAGCGATCAATGTCATCGTTATTACAGGGATTCCAGGAACCCGGGCCCTAGACGGCAGGCCCAGCTGGGGCCAAAGGGGAGCAGCAAAGGGGGGAAGGCAGGCYGCTTCCACAGCTTGTTATGGCTGCACAAAAGTCTCTGGACAACAGCTTATTCGAGAGTCTATCGATAGCTAGGTGTTCAGCATGGATCCACTTTCTCTCCATCTACCTCATTGACACTTTCCCTCCAAAGAACCCATCTGTCGGTCTCAGCCCATCTTTCACCCTGCCTCATTAATGGGGCTCCTTTTGCCCCATTTGTCATGCTGCCACAGTTGTGTCAAAGGGTCGTATTGTGTCCAATCTACAGCAAGAATCCAGTGGTTTAGCTATTACTGTGGCTGCTTTTTGCTCCGGGTTACAGGAAAATTTTTTTGAAGCTGTACATGTTCAACTTTTAAAGCATAACTGAGCAACATAAATATCTTAAAATAACTATAATAATCATGTAAGACTCAAAACAGGTGCTTTAAAGATAAATGTTATAGCTAACAGGAGAAAGACTTTCTCTCACAACAAAACTGCATCAAAGCTTCCTCCAAGAAGGTCCACAATATTAATTCTTACGTTTTATTTTGCTGTTAGCTTTTGTGGATGTATGTCGTACCAGTAACCAAGAAATGATTCTTTCTCTATGAAGGATACTTGTTAAATACAGCATATAGTAGCAGATTTGTTTCTGATGTAAATAAAGCTTTATCAACTGAAATCTACATTTTGGCCACAAGATGGCAGCGATGAGCCACTGCAAGATTTAACTAAATACTGTATATACACTTACGTTTTTAGAATGTACTAAATGCTTCAAAGGTTTGTGTTGTTACACATCAGGAGTTGAAGAGACAGAGTTAAGATGAGGCTGAACTGAATAAAATAGAGAAAGTAGCTCGTTTATTGATGTGGGGTTTTTAATCTAACCCGAGTTTTTTTTTAGACATGAAAATGAACAAATGAACACACAGCAGCAAGATAAAAAAAAATCAAGGAGTCAGCACCCGAAAATAGTTATTCAAGGTACATTTCAGCTGAGTTTTATTGCAACGACAGGAACACAGAGAACAACATAGAGCCATTGAACTGTCCCCCTGCTCTCTGCTCCTGTTTCCACTTCCCTTGAGGCAGTTGAGGCCTCATATATACTGTTTAACAAACACTATTATGTCATCTTAATAAAGCAAGATTTCATCCTAAGGAAATGYTGAGTCACGGGAAAACACAAAGATAAACACAAGTGATATCTGAGAATGATGTTAGCAAATCTTGTTCTGACTGTAATCATTCTATCTACTGATAAACAGCATGTCATAGGTCATTAAAGTAGGTGATGAATTCCTGGCTTAAACCTAAAAGTATTATTTCCATTACAGTAATAATGTAAATTTTCCACTCAGTTCAACAGATCTTAAGCTTTTAGTCATGATACCATGGCCTTAGTTAAAGGTTAAAGCATAGATGAACCAGTGCATGGAGATCACCACCTTTAGCCTCAGCTTATTCTTCACTACAACAGACTGGGTCAACACCCTCATTAATGAGGATAAAGGCCCATGCATTGGTCCGTACCCTGCACCGGACCACCACTCATGAACATGATGCCAGATAGTTTAACTTCATTTAAGCAAAAACTCACTGCAAACCTGGAGGAAGCWTTCTAACTTATTTTAGTTTATCGAGACCTGCAGCATATTATCCCTCCTCCTTCTTTGTTACTTTAGTTAGTGTTCTTTACTTTCATAATCAAATGAATCAGTGCTAAATTAGTCAAACTAAAACTGATGAAGCTTTTCATTTTAAGAAGATCTTATATTCTAGAGACTGATTCTTTGTAATTTGTACCTTTTTTTCTTAGCTTGAGGTTCTGGAGAATGTCCCATTTAATCCAGCACCAGCTTCACCATTGCASTGATTTGTAATAGCTCACAGTTATTTCAGTGATTGGCCTCTGATAATATGAAATCGCTGCAGCATTTTCTGTAATTAATAGCATCGCCACATGGCAGGATGCATGAAAGCTGCAATCAAAGGCATCACCAGAACAGTTGGAGTCAGCAGACTTCAGCCTTGACTAAACTAAGAAACGAAGGCACCTGGATGTTGAGCAAAGACACAAAAAGTACACTACTATCTACTGGTTTTATGCAAAACTGACTGAAAACCTTGAGGGAGAGTTCATAGAGTGAGCACGCTCTGTTGCCTGGTGAGCATGCTGAAGGTTAAAGGTGGTTTAATCACAAAAGTGGGTGACTAGTTAAAGGAAAACTCTGAACACTTTCCAGTCAGGGGATCTGGAGGCTCAGTCAAGTGATGCAGTGTTACGACAAACCATTTGATTCTGATGGAAGACGTCTCCTGGAGGACGACTTTGCCACCAACAACCTGGGACCTGGAGTCAGTGTAACAGAAATTATTCCTTTTTTAAGCCAACCTGTTAATCAGATTTCATATGAAGACACAAAATGAGGCAATATAATAATGCTTGATAAATGTTTTTGGTTCAAGTAGATGAAAGGAAAATGTGTTTCTTGTGTCATGCTGCCCTCTTAAGGACAGAAACAGGAAGAACATGAAGCAGCACATACTGTATGGTCACAAGCTTCAAATTGTTACTACAATATTAAAAGAGCTGTCAAAACATTTTAGAATAAAGTGACATTCCTTGAAGGAACAYATCACACCAAAATTGTAATATTGTTGCCTGATCTGTTGCAGCTCAGCATATGTTTTGGGGAGGATTCTCAGCTACCACCACACAGAATTTAACCTTTGTATCTGTAAAAGTGACTCAGTTGTAGCAATATTTTATAGCTGCCACCAAAAGCTTAAGGGCATTATTTTTGCCCGTGTGTATGGGTATGAATGTGTGGCATTAACACAATATCTCATGAAACAGTAAATAAATAACAACTCCAAAATGTATCGACTGATGTACTTCTCATTAACATTCGGAGCCAATTCAAGATGGCTGCCACGGCYAACTGACTTGGTAAACACACAAATGGCTATAATCCAGTTACGTACTTATACATATATTAAGCTAAAATCCTGGATGATAGGAGCTGCACACACAGCAGACAGGTGTGGGCCAGATCTGGTGTCAAGCTGGCCRGCTGCTGCCATGGGAAGTGGTTTGTCGACTGGATGTGGGCCAGGTCTGGCAATGATGGTAGCACTGTTTTTAAGATGGCATGCTAMAACTGGCCCAGTTGTGGTTTGCTTTATGTGGTGCTGGCCCCCATGCACCGACCGCCTCTGAAGRGCCGTCATTGGGCCAACTAACAAGTGCGTTGTGTGGGCCAGAACTGGGCCAGGCAAATGTTGTTATGCGAATCATAACATACAGTATACTCTGAACATAAACTTCTGTATATTGTTTTAAGTTTTCACCAAAACATAAAACTCTGTTTTTTCTTAAACAAAATGTGATTTTTAGTTTAAAACATAGTGATGTTTTCCTTACAGGAACTGAATTGATTTTCTTTGTTTTGTATTGATGCGCCTTAATAAATGAAAAACTTCACATTAATCAAAACTGTTAAATGTAAACTAGGGTTGCAGCACAATGAGTAATACCAATTAATGACATCTGGTTTGTATTTATTTAATTAATCTGATGATCCGAACTTTTTTAACTTTTTTCTTGATGACTCAGGTAAATTAAAATGGTTATCATTGACACAAATGGAGAACTCGTTCTCAGTGTTGTTGTTTTTTGTAATCATTGGATGTTTGAATTTAATATCAAGATGCAAAAATAAAGGCRTGTTCTTTGGAAGACCTCATTTCTTCCTCTGCCACAAACACTGTTTCCCTTCAATACTTCATTTCACCACATGATGTCAGTGCTGTGCTACTAAACACACAGTTTACTCCCCTTCAGTTCTTGAACTGGACACATTAACTGATTGATAAAAGTCAGGTTAAATACGCCACATGTATAGAAATATGCATAAAAGCCACAAGAAAGCAACAGACAAAGTTTATTCAGGAAGTTGAGTGTTAATCCTCATTGTGTGATCAAATGTTAGACTGYCCCATGCTCAGACCAGCCAATCCATCTTCTTCCGTCCTGATGCATTATTGGTCTGCAAGGCCCAGGAAGCATTGGGAGATAAGGAGGGGGAAAAGGGCACAGGGCCAGGCATTGCGATCCCTCAGATAGCAACTAATCACATTCATTACATCAATTAAGGCAGCCCAACACAACACGGGGCTGGAAGTCAGACCTTCATCTCCTGATCGATGTTAAACGTTGAGCACATCCTTTAGTCTTCAGTCTCCAACCTGACTACCACCATATTGGTTTTGCTCCCAGACAAAGTGACCCGCAACTGGGAGGTTATGACTGAAATTAAAGTTTTGTCTCCATTTGGAAACATATGAGATTATATGGTTGTGTTTTTGTGACCTGAAAATCCTAATATGACAAATTAATACCTTATTAAGTGCATCATTAACAGCTTTAAAATTTAAATAGCCCTTTCATTGATGACGGTTGTAATTCTGTAAAAATTAAAGACTGAATAAATTTTACAGATGATTTTGTCTTTAAGGGAGTAGCCAGTGGTGAAATAAGTGCTTACCACTTAAATAATCATCTAACAAATGGTTAAATCAGTTTATTGAACAGCAGACTTTGTGGCCCACTGGGTCTGAAACAGTTATTAAAAGATTTAAAGCAGGCAGTGAATGTGCATCCTAAAATCCCCATCACACATCTAAGCCTATTCTGTTAGCAATGTACAAACTTTAAGCTGATAAACTTTAGTATTTTGTATTTATACTGTCCACAGTGATAGTAAAAATGAAAAAAAAAAAAGTAATCTCCCTGGTCAGTGGATTGATTTGAACTCTATATTTAATATGATGACAAACCACAAAGCTACTTATCTCTCTGCTGGGAAGCTCTGAGTTAATGATCAACAAAGACAACTTTATATTCAGGTAGAAAATCAAAAGGAATACAAATCCAGTTCAAAAGCTTCACATTTATGAGTTTTTTTTTTTTTTTTTTTGGATCAGAGTACTCGCTACAAATAAATCCTGTTTAAAAGAATCAGTTTCAGACCAGATTTAGGTCTAATGGTTATTAAAACCTCTCACAAACTAGTGTTATTTGATCACACCAGAGGTTTGGAGGGGAAAATGAAAGTGAGTCATATTGTTTTTGTTTACTCTCAGTTGTTCCCAGCTTGTAACATCATTTGCAAGTGCAAATAGCAGCAGCAGCTAGCTGTAGCATGTCTGATACAGCCGTGGACAATTTACTTGATTTTATTTCAGACAGAAATAACATATAGTGCAAAATTCACGGTTATATAAAGTGTTTAAATAGCATTTGCTTGCTTACATTAGCTTGTCATTTCTGTTAGAATTTTTTTTTTCAGTTTTACAGCAGGTAAAATATTGTCGCTCATAGCTTTACTACCCAAATCCTAAAGGTCTGAACTATCTCTTTAAATGAGAAGCAAGTATATTCTTAACTTGGAATTAACTTTAATTTAATTATTATTAATTAAATACCTGCTAGTATATAAAACAGTTTTTCTTTTGATGAGTTTTAAACTTTTTCTTATAGCACAACAAAAAGAAAATGACAATGAAAGACAACGGAAGTAGCCTTGACAAACAGCAAAACAAAATATAACTTTCACTAACTGCATRTATACATGGGTTTAATAAGCAAGGGGGTTWGKGGGGTTATGACCCACACAATATTTTGATCCAATCAATCTAAACCCCCAATAAAATATGATTTGCTCTAACACAATAGAAATGAACTGGTTAAGTACACAGCTGCAACTCTTTTGTTGATTTCAAAATTTACAATGTCATAYMTGYACGTTTAAGCATACCAGCTGAAAATAACGTGCAGGGTTTTAGTCTACTTTGATTMAATTTTGGCTGTATTTGTTGAATCGTGTTGTAATTTYCCCTAGCCAAACCGTAGAGCACCAGGTTCAATACATACTCTTGGAAAATTAAGAAAATTAAGGTATGTTGCAAATTACATCCTAAAATACGTAAAAATGTTAAATATTTATTACTGTGGGGAAAAAAATGGTGGGGGAATGTATGCATTTTCTTAATTATTGAACTGAAGTGGAACAGAAAATGTGCAGAGTAAATGCAAAAAAAAGGACAAAAAAAAACAGGAAAGTTAAGTAAAACACAGTAAGAGCATTATACTGTATTTTAACCCAAACACATTTGGAATCATTTAACAAATGATTCAATAAATAAATAAACAGGCAGAGAGCATAACCCTCCCATTGGTAGACCTAAAGTTACGCCCTTATAAGAAAATGGTAGTAAATGCACATTACTATGTTCTCAATAATCTTAAAAATAGGCTATCACTTCATATTTAGTCAATAAAAAATGTTTTTACAACAATGAAACATTCTTACGAAATAATATTGAATGTTGGTAGCTATGGTGGCTTTGAAAGTAACTGCTTTGCTCGTGCAACAATATCAGTTTGACAAAGATGTTACATAAAAATGTCATATTTAGAGGTTTAATTCTATATATCTCCTTCCAAACACTGTAAAACCCATGAGAAAGTCATGTTTATTAAAGATGGAGTTCTCAGTTTGACTGCAACTCAATATACAGAAAACTTTTGAAAAAAAAATCAGACACTTTTGTTACACTTGAGCAGAAAGGGTCAAAGTTTGAGTCCMCGACTCAGCGGCTGGAGGTCATGAGGTTTAAAAAGCACAAACTAAGACGGACTACGACTCCTGCAGGTGTTGCGTGTGGATGGTTAGCGTATGACACACTCAGCTATGTGCGCCATTTGCGGAATGATGCCTTTTGCCATCAGATATCTGAGGGGGAATCACGGGTGTGATGGACAGGTATGCCGCCGAAACGAAATGACTYGGAACCATCAGGCGCGGCGCATGGCACATTCCCGTGACACCGGTGACCTCCCGAGCGGCTTCCTTCTCAAACCTTTCTGCTCGGCTCCTCTGGCGACAGAAAACCTGGTGACATCAGGATGAGCGACAGGCGAAGAGGGGAAGAAATGGCGCCGAAAACTGGAGGGAGATAAAATGGATAGATAAGGATGGGGCATCGGAGGGAGGAAAAAAAAATAGGAAAGTGGATAGATTGCGACTGAAGAGAGAGGGGTGGGGTGAGGAGAGTGATGCTATTGATACACCGAGACAGGGGAGGAAGGTGCACTCCATTCTTTCCCCCCTCAAAGTGCTATCGGAAGACATACATTAAACTGACAGCACTGTGAGCACTGCAGACGCATAAAACTCACCGGCTTTATTTCATCTCCCGCAGATATTAATAAGAAAAACACAGGGACAAGGAAATCCACACACACACACAAAAAAAAAGAGACAAACAGATGAGAAAGAGCAGCAGAAAGTCAAACCGGAGAGACGTGGGATCACATAGAGAGGAAACTTGTCGGCATGACAACAAGAAGTCAAGAGCAATAGGACTCACACCTCGATTTGTCATTGTGATGAAATATGCCGTTGGCCACAATCCCATGCTGCACGACTGATGTGACATCTCATGCATCTCTTTTCCCTATCCTTTCCCTCCTCTCCTCCTTCCGAGCATTCATTTATTTTCTCTTCCGACTTCCCTCACGCGCGCTCTCTTGGCTTTTTTTTCCTTCCTCTCCGAGCCTTGGTGTTATCAGTATCTGACACACAGTGAATCAGGGAGTATCTAGCGGCCCACTATCAGACCTCTCTTCATCTCCCACTGCCCCTCTGTGCTCAGGCCTATCAATCAGMGAGCCTCTGCCAGGACTGACGCCACCGTTCAGCCGCTTCAGCGGCACCGTAATCAAACAGAGGCAGCACAATTATTAAATAAGAAGGTGAATGTTTAGTCGAAAAAGCTATAAAATTCAAAAATGTCAGGTAAATTGGGATGTGTTTGAAGAAATTGTAGATATATTTATTCAAATATCGGTAAGTTATTGTGAAACATTCAACCAACACTTGAACTCAAACACTAAAGGTAATTGAGGCATGCAAACATAAACCAAACACACATTAATTAAAAACAGTTTTGTCTTTGTGCAATTCTAACAAAAATGCTGAAATACCCATGCTGTGCCACTAGGGGGTGACAAGTTCACATTACAACATATGAAAATACAGAAAAAAGAAAATTGTTAGCTTAACTAAACACCCTCTAGGCCAGTAGTTGGTGCTGCGAAGATATCTATCTATTCTGTTTGGACCATATTTTCCAATCTGCTCAGTTTGCTCTATGTTTTCTGAACAATAATGTCACAGTATTTGCTGCAAAACTGCTAAAAAAAGACTTCCGGCTAACCAGTTTTGCAAAACCATGGTTCTGCAGGTTCTTTGTCTTCATTAGTTCTGTGTTAGACTGTGGCTCCAACACGTAAGACTGGGTGGACAACGTCTCTTGTTGACATATTTTAACCAATTTGTAAATAAAAAAGTTTCTCGCCAAACGGGGTTAAGTGAACATTGATCATTGGTAGTTAGCCCTGGAAGGGGGCGGGATGTGTAGCACCTCATTTGAATTTAAAGAGGCAGCATCAAAATGAGTTGATCTCAGACAAACCTCAGCAAAGGGGTGAAAGAGGGGCTTGTGGAGTTACAATAAAGAGGAATTCAAACCAAAGCATTGTAGTTCCACCTTATATGAACCCCAACTGAATTATTTAAATGTGAAAAGAAAGATTTAAAAGCGGGATAAGTCCCTTTTAACAAAAGCAGAATACAGCAAAACAGAAAAAAACTGATAAAAATGTCTAATAACACTGTAAATGAGCAGGAGGGAAAAAAAAACAGTGGAAAGTCTCAGAGTACACAAAGTCTAACTTTTTTTTACTTACAATTGATATTAGTTTTGTTTGCTAACCGAACAAAGGATTTGCAGTACAGAAAAACGTTTTATTAATACCTTTTAAGATTTAGATTTAATAAGAACATTTAAATGACTATTTTTTTCCTGCAGATTCTGAATAGAGTAAATTGTTTTTTTCTGCCTACTCCATGACATCTCTTTTTGTTTTTATTTATTTAGTTAGTTTTCAGGGTTTTTTTAAGCTGAAGATTGAAATCTGAACACTGGTACATTGTCGACACAGGAGTGATACCTGCAACCTGATAACTTATAGGTGTGTATTTTGGTTGCAGACAAACCAAGTGAGCTGAAATTAAAAACTTGTGGTTGAGAAATATATTGGTTCTATTAGAGCAGCCAACTGAACCACAAAGGTTTTAGAAAAGCCAGAACATTTAAAATATTCAAATATTGTGTATATTTACAAGAAAACTGGTGTGTTTATTATAATAGGGGTTCCAAAGATAATGAAAGGTCACAGGTACAACATTCCTCACTGTGTAAAGTACATATTAAAAATAACAAATCAGTTGGATGTTTTTAGAACAATTGCTCACACTGCAGCGTCAGAGACAACCCACATGTTTGTCTTGTGACATACTAAATGAGGTCTTGGTAGTTTAAATATCAGAGAGTCATCCTAGAGTGACTTCTAGGTAAAATGTCATTTCCTGTCACAGCTGCACAACACAAGTTCATATTTCTTCATCAGACTACTGCCCTTTCAGTTATGGAAACAAGGGAGTAAAAGTAGGCCGACATTTTGGATATGTCAATCCAAAGTCCAAAGAGTTCTTAAACATTAGGAGAATTTCATTGACAACCAACGAAGGCAAAAGGGCGAAAATGGTTTTCTTGTGTCTGTGTGAGTTTAAAACTTTGTTGTGTTATCAAAATATTCTGTGAACCACTAAAAATAATTGTTAACTAAGCAGACATTAAGCTACAATTTGGTGTAGTTGTTGCTGAGCATCATCTCCAACATATTTACTAAGTTCTACAGATTGTACAATGTCTTTGCGTAATACTTTGGTAGTAACTGTTGGTGTCAGTCCTGTTTGTCTGTTTGCAAAATATCAGAATCAGAATCAGCTTTGTTGGCTAAGTGTGTTGACACACACAAGGAATTTGTTTCCGGCAGATGATGTGTCTCCAATACACATGCACACAATATACACAGGGATGGAAGCACAATAGTATAAGACATAAACATTATAGTATGTGAATTATAAACAATTATATGTACATTTTATGTACAGTAAGCATACACGAGGTGAGTGTGTGGTAAAAAAGGGGAGGTCAGGCACTAGTTAGCAGTTCTAGTATTTGGGATTGTTCATCAGGGAGATGGCCTGGGGGAAGAAGCTGTTTTTGTGTCTGGATATTTTGGGGCTCTATGACGCCTGACGGAGGGGAGAAGTTGAAAGAGGCTATGTCCTGGGTGTGTGGAGTCTGACATGATTTTCTCTGCCCGTTTCCTGGTTCTTGTGGTGTACAGGTCCTGAAGCGTGGGCAGGGGAGCACCAAAGTCTCTCTCAGCTGTTCTGATTGTTCGTTGCAGTCTGTTTTTTGTCCTGCTGGGTGGCTCCTCTGAACCAGACTGTGATGGATGTGCACAGGACAGATTCTATGACCGCTCTGGAGAACTGGATCAACAGCTCCTGTGGCAGACCCAGCTCCCTTAGTTTCGGCAGGAAGTAGATCCTCTGTGGGCCTTCTTGAGGATGGAGTTAATGTTGGTCTCCCACTTCAGGTCTTGGGATGTGATGGTTCCCAGGAACTGGAAGTTTTCCACAATGGACRCTGGGTTGCCAGATATTGTTAGAGGGAGTCGTTCTGGGCAGTGTTTCCTGAAGTCTACTGTCATATCAACTGATTTGAGTGTGTTTAGCTCCAAGTTGTGTTCCTTACACCAGAGCACCAGCTGTTCAACCTCCGTCCGATATGCAGACTGATCCCCGTCCTTCATGATCGCATGGATGATTTGTCTATGATGCACTTCTACAACTGACGTTTGGAAACAATCAATTCAATGCCATCACAACTAATCAACAGAAAAGGTTTTAACTCAGACAAGTTTCCAGAGATTAGGATGAAATTTGAAGTGGTTGTGGCTGAAAGTCATTCTGAACACAAACTCTGAGAGCTAACACTTGTTGCAAGTTCTTACAATATCAAAGGAGATTGCGTTAAGCATAAGTGGCATGCATTCCTTTAATGTAAACAATGAGCCTTTAATGATACTATTTATTTATGCAGTCTTAGATGTGATAAACAAGTTTAAATGGTACACACTATATTGCAAATTGTATAGAAAAGGTGATTTAACTAACCCTGTGGTTAGTTGCATTTGGAGTTAGTAGCTAGCCAAGGGTTTGATCATTGTTTTCATCACCCAAGTATCCAAGATACTCTATGTTAATTAAAATTTCTCATAGAAACTTCCAGAGAAAGGATTGTATTTTATGAAATAGTACCTTTTTATGCTTGTGAGTATGCATGTGCTAGTGTTTATGAAGAAACACGTACTTGTGCACTGGTCTGAATATATTTTCTGTCTTGTTTGTTTCAGGTTCTTTTTGCAGTCCAGTTAAGGTAAATATGATATTAAAATGATGCCTTCTTTATTTTCCATGTTTTTGTTTAAACATGTTGAAAATACGTTAATAATTAAATAATCAATAATAAAATAAATAAATAATAACTAAATTTCAGTCTAACATATATCAGTCATTCAGATTTATAGAAATACTGGATGATAGAATACAAGTTGGTTTGATAAAAACAAATCTGGCTGGATGTTTTTGGATCTTTGCACGGTTTGGGTGTTGTTACTTAGATCTGCTACGGTGGTTTATGGGATTAAAGCATGTTCATCCTTCCAATAGAATTTAAACTAAAACAAACATGTTCCATGAAATAAAACAAAGTTATAGTTCTTTAGAAATAATGTTAATTCAAAATTTAAAATGGATTAGAATGGCCTTAATGTCAGCTTTGGTGGTACTGTTTGGCATTGATCAGGGGTCTGCAACCTGCGGCTCTGGAGTCACATGCAGCTCTTTGGTCCCTCTGCAGTAGCTTTTTAAAGCTTTGACCAAAACTATATTACACAGATTTTCCTTTGCTTGTTGTTTTTAATACCCACAAAAGAAAAAGCTAACTTTAGCAGTTTTTTTGTCCATTTGTTCCCAAATATTCGAAACTACTAACCCAAGGAGTGAAACATGTTGATTAAATCATGCTAGTTTGTTGAACACTTCAAAATTACCAGTGTCTTTTTTCTCAAATCCATCAGCATTTTTTTTATACCTGTAAGACAAGTTGCTGAAAAGAAATGTGGTGAATTTATTAGATAATGAAAAATGTAGAAATATTTTTTTGGGATTTGGTGTGAACTACAGTATATAAGGTATTTTTTCTTGTTTATATGAAAAGGGTCTTTCTTATGCTAAAGTGTAAAAAAGATATTAAATGTTCAAATTCACTGTATATTTTTAGTTATATAATGTCACCCCCACTGGCCGGAAACCACCACTTAAACAAACTCAAAGTAGCCCATGGGCCACCAGTTGATGTGTTTTGCGGTGCCGGACACATTTTATTAGTGAGCCAAGGAGCCGAAATGGTTGTTTTGGTTGCAAAGGTTGCAGACCCATGGCATAGATGATTATTATTTTCGTATTTAGTATTTTAAATTAAAAGTGGTTGTAATAGATTTACCACATTTAGGGTATTTGTTGTTAGTTTGTAACTCAATTTCATTGTGTCTCAGAGAACTAAGATGGTACTCACATTAAGGATTCTTCAAAAATACACTAAAGAAAAATACTATTGTAGTTTGTACTATTGTACTGCGGCTGTTCTGATTATATGGTTTATTACTAAGTTTATTGTCAATAGTCACTATATTTGTTTGCTAATATACAAAAAATGTTTGGAACACACACTTGAACTACGCCTTGAGAAGCTTGTGGTGGTCGGGCCCTTGAATCTTAAATCCAGTTAAATGTAATGCACAGACGTGACACGCACAGGGATAAAAGTATGTTTGAGACTCTCATCAATTATTGAAGAGGCCACTAGATTCAGATCAAATCAGGCCTGGGACAGTAGATAGTGTTTCATGGTGGCTTTGTCTTTAAATATTCTCCCAGATTGAAAGCTTCAAAGTAAACTTCAATTACTGCAGTGATTAGATCTGGCCTGCTCCATTAGAGGACATTCTAGCTCAGAGGGACAGACAGCGAGAGAAGGGCGAGGACTCCTAGACCCCCAGCCAAGGAATTACTAACTATTGATCTTGCTGCCACAAGCCTTCTGACAATGACATTATAGTTGTGTAGCTTCAGAAGAACGAGTACAGTTCAGCACTCAGGCTGTGTAGTCCCTGCAAAGCATTTAGACATGGGGATTAAAACCCATTTCATTTGGGGTGGAAAATGGACCAAAGGTTTTCTGCTAGCCATAGGTTCATGGCTCGGAGTGGGAATGAAGCTTTTCACTGTTTTTGACATTGTGATCTTGCACCATTTAGTAAAGAACATTTGTTGATAGGCGCCACGGTGGCTCAGTTGGTAGAGCTGATGCCTTTCAGCAAGAAGGTCACCGGCTCAAATCCCGGTCTGGGGACCTTTCTGGGTAGAGTTTGCATGTTCTCTCCGTGCATGCGTGGGTTCTCTCTGGGTACTCCGGCTTCCTCCCACAGACCAGAAACATAACTGTTAGGTTAATTGATAACTCTAAATTGTCCCTAGGTGTGAGTGAGAGAGTGAATGGTTGTTTGTCTCGTTTGTCTCTATGTGYGGCCCTGTGATGGACTTGCAACTGTATTACTGTATTCTGAAACACAGACCAATCAGTTTGGTTGTATTTAGCTGTGTGTGTCTCTGAATACCTCAGAATTCATTCAGCTGCTTCTGTCTTGTGTCACATCATCAATAAACACTAGTGACCCAGTGCCACTGGCAGCCATGTACACTCAAGCCATCACACTACCTCCACCGTGTTTTACAGATGATGTGGTCTGCTCTGGATCATGAACTGTACCACGCCTTCGCTAGACTTTATTTCCATCATTTTGATAAAGGCTGATCTTTTTTTTTTTAGCAAAGTCCAGTCTAGCCTTTTTGTTCTTGACGCTTATAAGTAGCTTGCATTGTGCAGTAAACCTTCTGTATTTACTTTCATGCAGTCTTCTCTTTATGGTAGATTTGGATATTGATGATTCTACCTCCTGGAGAGTGTTGTTCACTTGGTTGGCTGTTGTGAAGGGGTTTCTCTTTATCATGGAAATTATTCTGCAATCATCTGTTGTTTTCTGTGGGCGTCCAGGTCTTTTTGCATTGATAAGTTCACCATTGCTTGCTTGCTTTCTCAGGATGTACCAAACTGTAGATTTTGCCACTCCTAATATTGTAGCAATTTCTCAGATGTTTTTTTTCTGTTTTTGCAGCTTAAGGATGGCTTGTTTCACCTGCATGGAGAGCTCCTTTGACCRCATGTTTACTTCACAGCAAAATCTTCCAAATGCAGGCACCACACCTCATATCAACTCCAGGCCTTTTATTTGCTTCATTGAGAATAACATAACGAAGGAACTACCTATACCTGCCCATACAATAGCCTTTGAGACCATTGGCCGATTACTTTTGGTCTCTTTAAAGGCAGGGTGGGCTCATGTTAAGAAGCTGAACTTCTAAACCCTTCATCCAATTTTAATGTGAAAACACTCAAATGAAAGCTAAAAGACTGGACTGCATGTTCATTATATAACTATAATTTGAATATGTTTCAGTAAACCGGTAAAGAAAACCTGTTAGTGTCCAAATAAATATGGGCCTAACTGTAAACATTCTGGCTTTAAATCCACTTGCCCTTTGCATTTTTCAGATCAATGTACGTAGTTCTTGGACACCTCTGTGCAGGTGAAGTATTGAGAACAAGCACCAAGAATACTGAAACAAGTGTTGTGAGAAAAAATAATTATAAGTTTTGTCTCTTGCAGCTACCTTTAATGTACCTCATGTCATTTAGTTTTAGTTGTAGTGGGTGTCCAGTCAATTTTGAACCTATTTTGGCATGTTGTATTTTAATACACATCCCTCAAAAATTTGCCTGACTTAGACATTTTTATGTGGTTTCTTGCTCTTTAGTGTTCTAAATAAATGAGTCACTGCTGGAGCACATTTCTATATTTTTTTCTTATGCATATTTGGGATTTTCGTACCTTTGTTCACAGGTTTTATGTCCCTTTTTTTCTTTGTGTAAGTATTCCAATTTTTAAACTGAAAAACTAACAAGTGTCTGTATTTGGTTTGCAGGCTTAATTAGCTTAGCAAAATCTTAATGGTGTGGATTAGAGGATTGTTTAAAAGAAGTTAACCATTTAGCTAAAGTAGAATAAAACAAACCAAAGTTGTACTCACGTTTGTTTCAGGTAGACAAGGGTTTGGACACAGTTGGTCTTGAAAGCAACAGACTGAGTGAAAATGTCAGGAAAATGTATGAGGCTTCTAATGGTTATAATGATTCTGATGGTTTTCCTCGTCACAATGCCAATACTGTTAATAAAGACCATGATAATGATGGATATACTAATGATGATGATGATAATGGTGGTGCTCCCAGTCATGGTGCTGGCACTGTTGATGCTCTTGATGATTGTGGAAATGAGCATGTTGATAAGGCCAAAACATTTTCATTGAGCATGATTGGCCCCTGATAACAAGACTGCAAGTCTACTGACCATCTTATCAGTCACATCTCACTGTCAGACGTCTGCTTCCCCTTCCTCAATTTTTCAAGACCCATCCAAAAAAAAAAAAAAGCCAACATTACAACCCATTAAAAAAACATGACCATGAAACCAAACAGAAAATTATAGAAGCTCGGAGTCTGGGTGAGGTTTAAAATAAAACCAGGCAGGCTCTAACAAAAGGTCTTTGGAGAAAGTGAAGTGAAGATGAACACGGCAACTGAAGTAGCAAGAGTGGAAGATGGAGACAGAGAGGGTGAGCGGGGAAAGAAAGAGAGAGCGAAAAGGCAGGGGGAAGATAGATCACGGTCCTGAGCGATTGTGACAAGCATAGACCCTATCAGCTGCTGTTTGTTTGCACACTCCCCTCTCTGCATTAAAGGAGCCGTCCAGGCCGCCAGCAGGCCGCGAGCGCTCCATCTCATCACCTGACACGCCAACAGATGTTATGGGCTGATAAGAACCCCGCGGCCCCCTTCCCTTTGCATCTACGATTACCTCCGCACAAAGAAGAAGGGGCGGTGGAGATGGTGTGGGTAGAGGAGGGGGGTGGAATGGAGAGAAGGAAGGAGGAGAGGAAATCAAATACTTCACGATGGCCTGGTGTAGAGGGAAAAAATGAAATAGATTGAAGTGGAGTGTGTGTGTTGATGGAGGGGGTAGGAGATTGAAAAAGGGAACGAGAGAAGGAAAGATGGTTGGGACACACTCATTTGTCCTGTATGAAGTGGTAAATGGCCTTGCAGTGCTTCCTGGCCCCGTGCTGTTTGTCTCTGTCCTAATCGGCTTACTCCATAAGCGCTTCTGCACCATCGTCATTAAGCAATGATAATGATATTATTTAACAGGGGATGAGAGAATTAAGGAGGCTCGCTATCTGATGGTTAGTTTTGTTCACAGCCTCATTTCCTCATCCTCGGAAAATGTAGCATTTCCCTGTTGATAAGAATTGTTTTGCAATTGTTAAGATGCCTTAATGACAGCCACATCCATTGGCTTTATTGCCTAAAAACATCATTACTCCAACTTTTATTGCACATTACATGGCTGGTTTGTTCTCAAAATAGAACTGGCTGAAATGAGATTTAAAAAAAAAAACAATATGTGGAACATTGGTCTTGTTATGGCGAATGTAACCCAATCAGTGCAGTAAATACATACGTATCTGCAACTCCCTCCTTCCGTTGCATCCTCGTGATCACTAATTTATGATATAATTTAACAACGCTTCTATATTTGTTCCACTAAACACTTTGCATGGCATCAAATTACGCCTCACAAAAAGATCATAGAAACCCAATATCATGCATCCTTTTCTCAGCCAATCTGAGCACAGAGATTGTGTTTCTTTTCTTTTCCATCACTTGGCTCCAAGTCCGGGGGGTGGGGGTGGGGGGATTGATGACATTACTGAACACAAATCAGCCATAAGAATAAACAAACTTGGGGGGATAAACAACAATGCAATCTTCATCTATGCATAAACAATATGGAGTGCATGTGTGGGGGCTTCTCCTGATGAGGCTGAATATACGCCGATGATAAGCCAACCAAGGTAATCATTGCAGTAATGATGACGGGGGAAGGGGGGGGTGAATAAGGAGGAAGGTGGTGGGGGTCCTATCGCAGGCAGTCATCAATGGAATTTCTAAAGCGCCCGTGTGTGTGTGTTTGCGTGGAGGAAGAGCGTGACAAACGCGTCATCTCATGTGCAAGAGAGATAAGCTCTAAATAATTGTGGTCTGACAGGCCTGAATAATGGCCAAATTAGACAGAAGGTGCACATTATTATGAGCAGCAAACAGTCAAGGCTGGTTTGAGATGTACCCGAGTTTGATTAAGGCAGAGATGAGGATGATGATTGTGTCGTTAGCCCCCCC
>NW_013952589.1:290166-295672 GCF_001266775.1 Austrofundulus limnaeus
CCCCCACCCACCCCCTCCCACACACAGCCAGTTTAATCCCATTTACCATCTTTCAGTTTTGGCAATTTCTTCCCTTTTTTGTTGTTGTGGATTAGCAATACAGCCTCCTTCACTGTGTTACCTGCRAACGACCTCCTGTTGAGCAGCAGCCCACACACTGAGAGTAAAAGGAGAATGAGCAAAGAGATGGGCGGGGGGAGGGGGGTAAAACAGCCACGGTCACTTATAATCAGTGGATGAAAAGAGCGTGGTACAAGGTCAGGGAAAGGACGAGGAAACAGTTGGATGAAGATGTGGTTGGGGCTTAAAAGCAGYGATGGCGGCCAACAGAGAGAAGACAGAAGAGTTCTGGCTTTGATGTTGATCAGCTTAGAATGAGATGTTTTGTCTGTGCTGCGCTCAGGTACAAAGATGAGAAAGAGCTTTTGGAAGCTTTTGCTTGCTTGAAATCTACCGGATGCCCAGTTAAAACAAGTAGCCTGTATCCACAACCCAGATCAGAGCCRCGGTGCAACATGACCTATAACGCCTCACGGAGAAAAACAGGCTGAAAAATGACATAATCAAGCATGTAGAGGAGCACAAGTGGACCCAAAATCAATTTCCTCACTTGACACAGACCTTTATGGTATAAATCATGGCATATACCAAGCTAAATAACATCATTTTGATGCAATTTAACACCAGACCTTTTAAATTACAACAAGAATTCACACTTTTTTTCTGGTAAAATCTATTTTTATCAGTTTAGTCGTTACGTTTGTGTTTTACTTTAGTATATTGTTGGTTTTTATTACAACTTACAGAATGTTCAAAATGGAAAGGATGGCAACAGTGGATAGTGTTCAGAAAAATAAGTCGTAACTAGAAATCTGTTTCTCCAAAAAGTCTAAAAACAATAGCTTTAAGTAATACGTAAGTGAAAGGTTTTTTGCATCAGGTAGGATTCAGACTAGTTTTTGGTTAATAAATATAGCATTTCAGTATGGCATTTTGTAGTAATTTTTCCACAAAAATGAGAGATAAASCAGTTAAGTTTACAAAATGGGTAAAATTGTGTTCTTTGACTTTTTGTATTTAAAGGATGTGCACTTTTTGATAATGAACAATGTCTTGTATGATCCCTCATTTCTTTGTATTTTCCGTCCAAACTCACATACTTTTTTGTAATCTCTACTTGATCATCACTACATKCTATAAGGTTTCTGAAGGACTTTATGGGTTTTGCTTTAAACATCAGAAAGCTTCTTACCTGAATGCTTTGACTGTATTGACCTACTGAACATTCAAGCAGTAAAAACCTAAACCTAGCAGACRAGTAGCTAATTCCATTAAACAGTTCATCTATTTTGGCTGTTCTTTTTAGAGATCACTACAGCAAACCATATGCTTCAACCCTATCCTGAATAGCCTCTACTATATCCTCCATGATATTTCTCTTTTCCTCCTCCCTTGCAGCTCTGTATTCRACATCTTTGTCCATTCACTTCCTCCTCTACACATGCTGAAACTATCTCAGCCTTGACTTTAACTTTGGCCTCCAGACTGCTTAAMCTGATCTGTTCCTCTGATATAGTAAATTTTGTGCCACCTTTCCCAAATCAGGAATCATAGCAGGGCTCAGTACCATCGTACAAACCTTYCCTTCATCCTTGCAGTTAACACTCTGTCACAGATCATTCCTGACACTTGTCTCCCTCACTCTACACTGCTCGCTCTCCTGTTTTTTAATCTCATGCTTTACTGTTTGCTTTGGATTGTTGACCCCAGGATGTGAAGCTCATCCATCTTTGATCCTTCCACACCTCGCAGCTTCATTGTTCACCTGCCTTCCTCTTCTTCACTCACTTTCACTGACTTTTATAACTCTTCAGAGCATACCTCCACTTCTGCAGGCTCCCTTCCACCTGTCCCTGAGCCATTCAATGATATATGATTATTGGGCCTCATGCAAGAACATGTTTGTATTCTTATCCTAAATTTCTCTCACCTTTGTTTGTATGAAGGGTTCGTACAAACATGCCACGTCAGATTCAACAAACTCTTCTATCTTCAGGAAAAGTGTGTAAATGCGCTGCGTAAACTGATGAATGCKTATCAGGCGCTTGTGCACGGGGAGAGGAGATTAGCAGAATTACCTCTCCAAAAATATACCATAAAAGGATATACGTTTCCTTCCCCACATACCAAGAAGTGTCCATTCATAAGTGACATCACAAAGTAAAAAAGAAGAACTTTACGAGTTCGGAGATTGAAGTTCTGCTCTCGGAGATCCAGAAAAAAAAGTCATTTTTAGAAGAGGACTGAAATGATGACTGCTGTTAATGTTGTGTCTCCTGTCACAGAAATAAAAAAATCTAAATCATATTTATCTCTCTCTGCAGTCCTGCTCTGGTTTTTCTTTGGTCAAATATTTTTAATTTAAGTGTAAACAACTGTCTTACATAGTTTTCATTTATTCAGAAGAAGAGCGGTCGCACGCCGCTGCCCCCACCACCTCCGGCCGTCACMCCCMTCCCGAGCGCCRCAAGTGTCTTATGCGTTTCTGACAGCATTTTAAAATRTCTCCAAACTTCAATTAATGCATAATTTAAGTTGTTTTTTAGTTTGAGATCTTCATATTAATATTGTAGTGTTATACAACAGCATTAATAGCCAATTTAATTTAACCTAAACAATTTATGTAGTTAGTCACATTTAAAATCTAATTCCAGTTCAAACAGAATAGCCTATTGTCAACATAATTATAGACTATGATTTATTTTCAACTCGAAATATCTTCAAACTAATGAAATATAGAGTTATTAGGGGAAAATAATTTGTCTGGATAACAGCAGACAGACTGCACGTAAAATTAACGAAAGGTCTGGACCACTTGTGAATTTTTTTTCCTATATGAAGAAAATCTTAGAATACGAAAAAAATTGGTGAATGCCACAAGTTCTCCTAAATCACTCGTACGCACAACTTAAGAACAAATCTGTGCGTACGAACGGTTCTTGCATGAGGCCCAATGTTGGGTTATACAGCAACTGATTATCTACTTGTAGCCAAACAGCTGGTACGAGTTCAGTAAAAAGACAGGAAGGCAAAGAATTTTTTAATCTACGTGGCCTGTAAGCATGTAAACATCTAGTATGAGAAAATTCTGTACATTACACAGTCTATAAGTTATTAGAAAGCAACTAAATTTGACTATGACAAAATAAAGTTAGTACAGAATGAGACAAATGTGAGCATCCTTATGTGACGATTGGTGTTTTTTCATCCTCATCTTCTGATTGGTTCCTGGCCCTGATTACCCCACCTGTGGACTGTCCTGCTGATGAGCTCCTGAGGCTTAAGATTTACTCTGAATCCTGATCCTTGCTGAAGCATCACGYCTCTATTTTAGAGATTTTACAGCTGCTCAGTCTGTGTATGTTTACATGTGTTACTTACTGTTGCCATGTTCTGTGTTCCCAGGTTTGCCATGATGCATCCTGCCTGTTGTTACTCTCTTTGAGCTCATCTCCAGTAAGGAYCATCTMCCAAGTCAGCCTGTGCCTGAGAACCAATCAAACACACATATGCTCCTGYTACYTGGCCACTCTGCCTGAAGATTGGCTACTTACCTGCTGGACTCTTGTCCTCTCTGTGTGGATCTCCTCCAGGAAACCTGTAAAAAGAATCATATTACAAGTAATCTGCAAGTCTAACTTTCATATCGAGCTAAACTCACCTTGTACCTTCCCACTCTTTCAGATCTGGCCTCCCGTTCCCCAGCACCTGTAAAAACATCACTTACCTTTAATTACCAGTTTGTGTCTGGTCACTCTGCTCCGCTCAGCTTCAACATTTCCTGTAAAACCCTGTCACCTTACAGCCTACTTTATGTCTTTAGCAATAAAAGCTATTGTGAGCAACAAATATCCAAAAACACAAACGGAAAAGTGATAATCTCGATCTTAGCCAGGTCAGTGTATTAATTTATTTTATCTATTCCAACATTTGTTATAAACTTTAAGCAGACATAATATCCAATTTTTTTGTAAACTTTAGTTTTCCATTTTCAAAAATTGTAATTAAATTTATGTGGCTGGACTTCTCAAATGCATTTCAAATAGGTTTCTGAGGCTGTATCATACGTTGTGATCAGATCCAGACCACGTCAATAATCTCCATACTGATCACTGCTCAAGAAGACGGTTATCTGTGGGAGACAAGTGATTTGCAGATTAGTGTTTTTAAATGCCTGTCTGTGTGGACTTCCCTGAGGTAGTCGGGCTGCAGCAGATCAGAGGCTAAGACTCCCAGATCCAATGTGTTGGCTTCTGGCTGCAGGAGGAAGAGAATGGTGGAGGGGTGGGGGCAGTGCTGGCTCTAGCCATTTTGGTGCCCTAGGCGAGCTGAAGCGCAACCCCCCCCCCACCCCCCCACCCCAAACTATGTCCCATCCACCATGATTTTACCCCCTAAAAACAAGTTGGGCAGTGTAAGGTACTATGGTAAACTTAGATTTATTTGCTTTCCCAGAAAGCAAATAAATACCCACATACATTTCAACCTGTAAGGATTGTCAGTAAGTTATAAGGATTTTAYGTCATCTTGCAGGTATACAAATGTATAGAGCGATCTCACGGATTTTTTCAAAACCTCATTTTCAAATTTATCTAACATGTAGTCTGTAGGATTATTTAAAAAAAGAATAAATGACATTAAATAGCCATCTCCCAACCTGTTCTACTGGTAGAAATAGGTTTTGAACTTTTTCCGCTCTCCATTCCTCCTGCTTTGCAGCGGGCGCTTTTCACGTCCTCAGCGAAGCTGACAACCTCCCACGCCCCCACCGGGTGTGAGTTGTATGGGTTTTTTGCAGAATTTACAGATTTTTGAGGCTTTTCATACAGGTAAACGTCCAAAGAGGTTGACATGTATGGAACAACAAAATACAGACTTGTCATTGAGTTTGTCAACACGAATCACTACCTGAGAGGCACTACTAGCCCCTCCTCAGTCAGAGTGTCGGAGCAGGATGAGTCAGTGCAACGTCAATCAAATGAGAGAGAGGGTGAGGCGATTGCTGCATTGGGGGGAGAAAATGTTTTATGGGTAGAGTGGTTTATTTTTCCTGTAATACTTTATTATAGTTTTTTTAAGACAAAGCTAATTGAAAGGGGCGCTGAGCAGAGTTACAACCAGGATTTAAAAATAATTACATTTTTCTTCTGCAGTTCGGCGCCCCCTCCAACAGATGGCGCTCTAGGTGACCGCCTAGTTTGCCTATGCCAAGAGCCGGCTCTGGGTGGGGGTAACGTTAGTGGGACTGCTGCACTGGATCAGAACAATCTCTGGTTTATCAGAGCATCTTTTGAAATCATTAACTACTACTTTAATCAAAATAACCAGACCAGATACAGTTTCACTCCTGTTTGTATTCTAAATTGCTCAGAAATAACATTTATAATATTAATTACTTGAAATCTGTTTGTGTGTGTGTGTGTGTGTGTGTGTGTGTGTGTGTGTG
>NW_013952589.1:296177-297404 GCF_001266775.1 Austrofundulus limnaeus
GTGTGTGTGTGTGTGTGTGTGTGTGTGTGTGTGCATTTGCTTTTGTCTGATGTACTTCTGTTGTTGAACTTTGAGGTGAAATGAGTCAATTCAAGTTTTGTACTTGAGCCACATTTTGCTTTTAGCACCAATAGAGGATTTAACTTTTTATTGAGTCTAATAAATTAATGTAGAGCCTCAGTGGAAAAAGGAAATCCTTTAGAAATAATAATAATAATAATAATGTGTACAAATTAAAGGTGTGAACTGGAGCAAACAGACCAATTTGGTGTTGGATCTCGTTTAAAATCTTTCTGAACATCTCCATCCTTAAAGCCACAAACAAAGTAGTCATCCCAGCCTCCTTTTGGAAATTAGTTCCTATCTGTGCAAAGAATTGTTTACATTACCCAGGCGAGGAGTGGCGYGAGAGGGAGGCAAATGGAGGGGATCTGGGAGTGCTTGACGAGCAGGCCCATGGGGAGAAAAGCCAGTTTGGGAAGCAGCAGTGGAACCACAATCTCTGCAGTCCATTCTGTCTCTGCTACCCTGAGATCCCCATAGCAATTAAAGCTGAGGAGAGATAGGCCACAGGGAAGTCCAASCAATCACGCCCACGAGTAGATGAACTTGGGTCTGGAAACAAATGCATTACATTCTGTTTGTACAAATAGAAAGRTACCAAAAAACACATAAGGCTTGTAGGAAGTAAGCTTTACTCCCAGAAACCTTGGAACAGGAGATCAGATTCTTAAAGGTCTCAAGAAAATAAACTCTAATTTGACTCTCTACATATTGTCCTATTTGAAAAAGTTGAACTCTGGTCATTTTACATTTTATATATTGGSTTTTACACTCAGCATAAACACAAAACATATACATAAAAATACAAATGTTAAACAGGAAACTAAAACTGTGGCTGTCATCAACACATTTTTCATGACAAATTGGAGATTGAATAAAAGATCAAAAGAAAATTTTAACTATGCATTATATTCTAGATAACGAAACTATTGATGATTTAAAGTGTTCTACAGACTAACAAAAATAAACACTTCATTAGGACTATTAAATGCTAACCAGGGAAACTRTATTTATTGCAAAAATGCAGGGCATTGCTGAATAATTTGCTGAACAACTGAGGTGGAACCCAAAATTAGCTGAAAGATTTCTGACATTGAACCTGTGAAAAACGCTTCAAGGGCCAGAGTAGCTGAAAAATGCAGGAATAGCAGAAAATGTTAGAAC
>NW_013952589.1:297547-308184 GCF_001266775.1 Austrofundulus limnaeus
GGTAAATATGGTCAAAGTATAAATTGCTGAAATACCAGAGGCCATACCATATCCTGAAGGAGCTGAATGTTTTGATATAGAAATTGTTGAAATAGCACAAGAATTGTGGAATGCCATACAGTATATGACAAAAATGTACAGAAGAAAAACATGATCTTAATTATTTGTWGGCATTCACATTAATACAAAACTGATAACAGAAGACMGAAGGCATCTTAMGAAACATAATGAGATTCAAAAACARGTCAGAATTAATACTCTGCAGTAACAGAATTTAAAAGCATGGCGTGTGAATGATACAAATTGTGTTACGAGACAATGATGATCTTCCAGTTGGCTTGACCAATAGCACCATACCTAGGAGATGTTTTAGGTACAATAGTTCAAAGTGGTACTAGAAGTTTTTATTAATATTATTGTCAATTTAGTGTTATAAAAACAGTTACTGATTTTTCCTTAGAAAAATACAGAAAAAAACAATTTATATAGAGTGGTGATSRTTGAAATATGAACAAAGGAAWTGCAAACTTCATCTACAGAAGCTGCTGTTTATTTTTCTTTTTTGTGTAAATTTGTACTAYATAAGTACACTAAAGTGCACTGAACTGATAAACTGAACAACAATTGCCTGACAAGTGCAAACACAACCTTTGTTACACTACAACCCTTTTTCAATCTGTAAGGGAAAATCTTATTGGTTAATTGCTCAAATYGATTAGAGGATTTTTTGAAGTCAGTTGCAACAGCTTCATGCAATGTGAATGTTTCAAAAACTAAGACTTAATATACGTCACAAAGGAAGATTGGAACTTGTGGAAACAAAGCAGGGCACAGTATTTGTTTGTGTACTGACCTTTAAATGAACACATGCCTACTGTTTCAGCCACCACTGCAGAGCTTCTTATTTTATCACATCTTCTCTCACGGTCTACAGGAACATGGTCCCCCTTACATTTCCGCCAAGGACCAAAGCTGGCCACATTTGCAGACAAGCCTGGTATACTTGGCCTGTCAGAGGTGCTCCTTTAACTAAAAGTACATACATGATCTATTTTTGATGGAAGCTGGTATTGACCACAGACCAAAGTAGGACAGGAYGTCAGATAGTACCACCCAAAAAGTTTCCGATCAAGTTCTGACAATTGTTGTACGAACAGTTTCCTCCATTGAGCAAAGCTTCTCATGTGTCATTGACACATACATMAAATGTACTTTGAGCCTGCCCCAATTAGCTATTGTTAGACAGACAACTGTTTTCAAAGTCATRGATGGTCACTATGTGCTTACTTTTCAAGTTTTAGTATGTTTTAAAATTTGGCTTATTTTTTTTCAGTCGGTTCTTAGTGGGATGGATGTTTGAGTGATTTATTTTATGCAGTTGTTAATTAGCGTATCGGTTGTTCGGTTTGAAGGGTTATTGCTGGCCTTTTTTACAGAATGAATGAATGAATAAAATGGTCTATACATGTAGGAAAGAGCTGGCATCACATCTCAACAATGTGATGACCAGCCAGTTGAAGGGTTTAAAGGTGGAGAAAATGGTGCACTTTATGAGTATTTGTACATAATGCAGTCAGGGTGTACCTCTTAACTCTTTTGATAACAGAAAAATGTTGGAACGCTCCCACTGGGTCAGTGGTGACTCTTTATATACTCTTTAAAGGCACAKTGTGTGGGATTTGTTGTTTTCAGTGACATCTAGTGGTTGAGTGGTTGAATCATCCTCCCTGGTCCTTCCCCCACCCCCACCCCCCGCTTCCAAATGCAAAGGAGTTACTACGGTGTCTCTCAGGTGGGGCAATCCCAGGACTCATTGGAGAGATAATACTTCTTCACTGACCTGGAACCCAATTTGGATCAGAGAGAAAATATGTATATGATATAAATGTATGATATATACGTAGAAAAAAATGTAGGGATGGATAGGAGCATGCTGTAAATGATCTGTTGCATGGCAGCAAAGATTTTCCTATAGTGTAAACATTAGCTCAGTCTTTTGGTGATGCTGGATAAAAAATTAAAACTAACTATACAATCTTTGTAATGTTATATGATTATATGGCACACGTGTTGAACCCAAGGCCAGCAGGCCAAAAGTTGCCCGCCACAGTATTTTATGCAGCCCGCGAGARCTTCAAAGATATCCTAAATCCTATTTTCATCATGGGGGAAGATGTGGAGGAAGTTGAGGAATATAAATACCTCAGTGTTCATCTGGACAGCAGACTGGACTGGAGACTCAATGGTGAAGCAGTCTACAAGAAAGGACAGAGCAGATTGTACTTCTTGAGGAAGCTGAGATCCTTCAATGTCTGCATCAAGATGCTGCAGATCTTCTACAAGTCTGTTGCTGAGAGCATCATCTCTTCTGCCATCATCTGTTGGGGCAGCAGCTGTCACAGTCTGTGTTTATTTTGCTATGGTTTTCCTAGCGTTTCAGTGTTTCCCCTGTGTTTCTCTGCTCAGCTGCCCTGCCCTTGCACATCTGATTGCCCTTGTATTTCCTMCGGGTGTTTCTAGTTTGTCCTCATTAGTTTGCCTTTATATTCGGTGTCCTGTCTTCAGTCTGTGTCTGATCATTGTGCTGTGTTGTCCAGCCTGTTCGGTCCCTGTGTGTTTTGAAGCCATGTCAAAGTTTAAGAAATTTTTTGAGCTGCCCTGCCAGCGTCTTTTTTTGATAAATCCTTTTTTGCAAGTTCTAAGTTTTGTCTGTGCCCTGGGTGATCTCCTACGTCGAAACCGACAGAATGATCAGACCAAATACMCAGCCTACAGACAAACTTTTTTCAGTCAGCCATTTCCAGATGACGGTAAGCTGTCGCCTGAGTCCACCACGGCCGGTTTATCCTCCCTTGCTTCGGAGGAGCCAGTCCCATTCTTGCCGCCGGGGGAGCAACAGATTATGCACCCCCTGATCGGCGGTTCACTGATTATGCTCCGGTGGTCTCACACCCCTGCCACCAGACTCCTGCTCTGCCGTCAGTTTGTGGAAATGCTGACAGCACGTTCTGAGCTGCTGTGGCTACCTGGCCACCACARCTTCTCCGCTTTTGCCCAGAGGGCCCTGGCTGAGAGCTCCATCACCCACCCACCCACCCCTGCTGTTGTTCATGAGTCTATTGAGTCGTCCAAGGTTCCTGAGTTGGTGGTTCCACCGTCGGTGGTTCCACAGCTGGTGGTTCCTGGGTCGGTGGTCCCGGTGGTTCCTGAGTCTGTAGTTCCGGTGGTCCCAGAGKTGGTGGTTCCGGTGGTCTCAGAGTCGGTGGTTCCAGTGGTCCCAGAGTCTGTGGTTCTGGTGGTCCAAGAATCGGTGGTCCCATAGTCAGTGACTCCACAGTTGGTGGTTCTGGTGGTCCCAGAGTCGGTGGTTCTGGTGGTCCCAGAGTCTGAGGTCTCGGTGGGCCCAGAGTCAGAGGTCTCGGCGGTCCTGGTGAATCGAGGGTCGACTGCCATCACCTCCTCTTCGCCTGGGTCATCGTCCGTTGCCTCCTCTTCGCCTGGGTTGTCGTCCGTGGCCTCCTCTTTGCCTGGGTCATCGCCTGTCGCCTCCTCTTCGCCTGGGTTGTGGCCCATCGCCTCATCTTCACCTGGGTCGTCGCTTCCTCTTCGCCTGGGTCATCACCCGTCGCCTCCTCTTCACCTGGGTCATCGCCCCTCGCCTCCTCTTCTCTTGGGTCGTCGCCCGTCACCTCCTCTTYGCCTGGGTCGTCGCCCGTTGTCTCCATGTCGTCTCTGTCGGCTCCTCATTGCCTCCCGCTTCTTCCCTTGGCTCCACGTCTGCTCCCGCCTCCTCCCTTGGCTCAACATCTGCTCCCGCCTCCTTCCTTGGCTCAACGTCTGCTCCCACCTCCTCCCTTGGCTCTACRTCTGTTCCCGCCTCCTCCCTTGGCTCAATATCTGCTCCCACCTCCTCCCTTGGCTCAGTGTCTGCTCCCGCCTCCTCCCTTGGCTCAACGTCTGCTCTCGCCTCCTCCTGGGGCCCAACGTCTGTCCCTGAGGGGTTTCGCTTTGGATGGTCCCCTGGCCGCCCCACTGAGCTCCTGCTTCGTGTGGGGAGGTTTCCTGGCCATCCCCCTGAACTCCTGCTCCATGTCGGATGGTCWCCCGTTCGTCCCCCTATACTCTGTGTTTTGTCCTTGAGTCTATGTTGTCACGTGTTTCGCTGAGTCTCGCCTATCTCCTCTTGTCAATGTCAGGAGCCGTCATTGAGGGGAGGGTCCTGTCGTAATCTGTGTTTATTTTGCTTTGGTTTTCCTAGTGTTTCAGTGTTTCCCCTGTGTTTCTCTGCTCAGCTGCCCCGCCCTTGCACACCTGATTGCCCTTGTGTTTCCTCCAGGTGTTTCTAGTTTGCCCTCATTAGTTTGCCTTTATATTCGGTGTCCTGTCTTCAGTTTGTGTCTGATCATTGTGCTGTGTTGTCCAGCCTGTTCGGTCCCTGTGTGTTTTGAAGCCACGTCAAAGTTTATGTAAGTTTTCTGAGCTGCCCTGCCAGCTTCTTTTTTTAATAAATCCTTTTTTTGTAAGTTCTAAGTTTTATCTGTGCCCTGGGTGATCTCCTACGTCTGAAACTGACAGCAGCATCAGAGCCAGGGACCGAAAAAGGCTAAACAACCTAATAAAGAAGGTGGCTTCTGTTCTGTGGATGACTGTATATATAATATTTAAATATTTTAAAATGTTGACTTTTATAAGTTATGCTTAAATTTTCTTATTCCTACTCTAGAACCCAAGGAGAGAAAAATACAAAGGAAAGAAAAGACACCCTCATATGACCAATTGCAGCAAACGAAAGCGAGATTGTCTCGATCCTTCATTGTAGGATGATCCTAAATCCACATCTCATCTCTCCTCACACCCCCAGTTTTCACATTAAGTCCAATATCACCACTCACTCTTCGCCAAGGCTTTAAAGCAGTGCCAGTGTCCACCCACTCCAGCTCTTATCCCCTCTTCTTCCCCTCTCCTCCTATGTCCATCAGTCATTGTTTCCTTCCCATCCTTCCTCCTTGCCAGTGCTCTCCTCTGCACTCCCCAAAGCCTCTCAGCTTTGATCTTGATTTCTGACCAGGAAATATCTACCAAAGGGGCCATTCAGCTACAATAACATTCAATAAATGAACACAGGGTGCAGACCGGACCACTGATAGCACCAGGATTTATGTGTTCAGCTCTGTTGTTTTGTAGCAATAACTGGCTACAACACACACACTGGTTTTATCACTTATTCATGCTGCACGTACTGTATATGTTTTGTTGTTGCTTTAAATTAAAGAAGCCTAATCCTTAACTGTGTTAATGACATTTGTAGCTTGGTTTCTGTGTCAAAACTAATGTGGAAGTTTAATCCTGGTTTGTGTTCACACCAATATTTTTTTATTAATTGATCCAAATGTTTCCTCAACGACGACATAAAATGTGAAGCTATATAGCCTCTGTCAAATATTGAAGTGGCATACTTTTTTATTAAAAAAACTGCAACCATTGGGGGGGGGGACTTACGCCAAGGTAACAGCAAACCGAAGCTGTACTGGCACGTCAGCTGAACAGTCTTCACTCCCAAAAAACCCAAGCTCGTGCAGTTTCCAAGACCTATATGGAATTATTGCATCATCAAAACCTTGTTTTTCTGACCCTCAAAATGAATTGACATCAATACAACAAGACATCACTGGGTTGTGGCAACAAAGACAGTTTGCCTTTCTCCCAGCTATTCAGAAGTGTAAACGGAACTTTGGTCAAATCAATTCAAAAAGTCACTTCTCATGGTTTTTTCAAGGAGATTATTGCTCAAAGTTGTCATAAATAAGTCAAAGCTCAAATTTAACCATGGCCTTTTTAGAGGGATTAAATCTCATATAATCATGGACATAGTTGTTTTGTTTCTATATGTGCAAATTTCTTTTTGGTGCATGTAAATTTAAGTCTTTTTTTCCTATGATAGTTAACTTCAAGTTTAGACAATTTACAGTGTATGAATTTAACATAGTTGGCATAATTTTTTATTATCAGCTGTACGAGGTGGACATACCAATGTAGGTTATAGGATTCTCCTTTCTGCGAGAAAACTTTACATTGACATGGTTTGATTTAAGGTCTTGATGTAAACATGAAAATACTTGGTTTTTAGCCTGAAGCCAACTACATCAAATCAAGCACAGGCCAGGCTCTAGTTGTTCCTAAAACTTGTCTCAATCCCCTTTGTTCCAAAGTCCATATCACCAACCCACTGCACACTGCTGCATGTCCAAACACAACTACAACTCTTTAACATGATGTGGGCCTGTACTTAGAAATCCTCTGTGACYAATGCTGTCCGACCGGACAAGAAAAGACAGCGTCCTCCAATGCTTTGACCCCCCCAAGGGCTAGAGCTGAGTGTGACGCTGCTACCCACAAACCATTGGGGTATCAGCCCTACTGCACCCGCACTTCATTGGCCAAAAGTAAGTATCGCCGTTACGGGACGCACCTTTGGGATTTGTTTTACATTCTGCTTGCTGTCCCACTGTGCTTATCTGCTCAGGGCCAGGGAGCAGGGACAAGGCGTGGAATGGAGGGGATGGATCGGGGTGGCAGGGGGGCAGCACCGATCCATTTTAGAACAGTGACGAATTATCATTGTCTACCGTCTCACCCTGTCACTTACCATTACCAAACCACTGGCTGACACCCTGAGTATATTTCTATGCAATTCTTCACAAGCCCTTACCGGATGTGTGGTCTTGGCATGAAACTTGCACACGCGCACTTTACAAGCAAGAACACACTTTTTTTTGAAATACACACTGGATATACCAAACACTGTCATCACTACAGGCACTTGTCATAAAACCTACACATGAGATTGTGAGAGGTGCTGCTCTTCCTAGCAGACTGTGCGTGGGAGGGACAGAGCCACAGGCGCTAAGTGTCTCTATAGCCCATGTGAAATCAGATGTAGGCTGCGATGAGCCTCCAACCATACCAGGCRCAATCACACAGAGAAGTGGAGGGAGCTTTAGAAGACCACCAAGGATAGCAGCATGGAGCCTGATGCCTTGGCTGTCTTCATGTTAAGGTCTTTTTCTTCACTGTTCCAAAGTATTCACCACTTAAAACAGATTAAGAGCTTGGGGAATAAACAGGCCCAATGATACRAAGTGGGGAAACACAGGAGGAGGGTGTCGGGATTTAGAGAGCAGTACGGCATGGAAAGAAGCCTTTCACGAGATAAAACCTTRAAAAGCAGTTTGATGTGTTGCAATATTAAGGCACTTGTGATGAAACAGATGAATAAATGAACAAAAGAGGGGCAGAATAGACAATTGGATTGCTTCATGGTAAAAAGAGCTTCAGTTTTTGCCAAATAAACAGTTCAAAATCTCTATTTTGGACCTAAATGAAGAGGAAACAATGTCTGCTGTTGTTTTTGTATAGTTGGTCGATCAATAACATCTCTTACCTTTATTGGTGGACAAAAACAGCCATTCAAAGGGAAGCCTCAGGCAGTATGGCCAGTCTGTAAGTGTTCCTTTTGGCTTTGTGTGCAGATAACGGAGGTGGATGCTCTCTGTGTGATGACGCTTTGCCAGCATGCCTCTCTATTTTCTTATCAGGAGCTGGAATGGTGTTCTTGAGAGTGATGTAAGACATTAAATTCATAGTGATCTAATTAGTTTCTTATGGGATTAATACCCCTATTGTTGATCGTCCTTATTTAAGGCACAGTTAAAGGCAAGAGAAGGCAATAGRAAAAGKGCAGAAAAGGTTGAACTAATGRAAGTTACATGTTTCTGTCAATYATATTTTATAACAAATTRTTAAACTAATCACAGATTAATTCAATGGTTTTTACACCAAAAGTATCTAAAATTATGTATTTTTTGTTATTTTCTGACATTATAGAATAAAACAGGTGAACTGAGTGCATTTTTTACACTTAAYATTGCCCAATATTTGGCAATTTTCTTGGTTTTCCACTTACAATTTTTAGTTTTTGACTTAGTTAAAGTGTTATACAATATTGTCCTAAATTTAAACATATTACTTCTTGGCAAGGTGAGACTTTTTATTCTATTATTTACAAAATATTCAAAKGATGTCATGTGTGCAATGTGTTTCTGATGATGTCGACAGAAACATATCACATATTTAATTATGGGTTTTCCAATAGGAAGACGATAACGTTGAAAGCAATTCTAATTAAAAATTGATCATTTTTGTTCCGCAGCGTTAACACTTTTCACATGGCATCTTAAATTGTGATCAACATATATCTATCCATTATGTTTTCTTGCTTGATCCTGCAGAGTCAAGGAGAACTAATGCCTGTTTCCATGCGTGACACTGAATATACTGCCAGTTCATCACAAGACTAGAAAGAGGAAAACAACTCTTTATATAAAAATATATCAACTCAACAACTTCTCTTACAAAGAGCTACTATATTACTTTTTTAATCTGTATACCATGTTAACAGCTTGTAACCCTTTGTAMTTAAAACAGGATGAAATATTTAAGTTCCAGTCAAGTTCACACAGTGACTGATGAAGGTGGGCACCAGCTCTCTGTGACCCTAACTGCAAAAAAGKGACAGAAAWTGGATGGAAGGATGGATTTTAGATTATTGCAGGCTATTTATCTTTGATAGATGAACTAATATGCTCAAAATAATGTGAATTTTTTTTCTCGAAGTTGACCCAGGCCTCTTTCTTAGTTCAGATTTTTAGAACTGCGAAGAGCTCTCCTATGACACCAAAAGTCTAAAAACCACTGTTAAGATTGGTTCATTGCTGCCTGGTTTTGATTGGCTACACCTTGAGTAGGCTCACCTGCTGAGGATCTACCTGATTAGAGGTTGGACTTTATAAGGCGTTCCAGATGACCAGGACGACGCTGATACATCATACCTTTTTGGTCTGAAGTTCTGTTGTCTGCTGTCCAGCCTCGCCCTCCTTAAAGAAACTGGTGAACAAACAAATTGGATCCTTGCGAGTACTGTATCCCATGCCAATCTGCTGCCTGCTGCCAACTGCCTAGGAAACTCTCATCTTCGTTTTGGACCTACCCTCTTTCATGTGTTGCTTGCCTCCGGAAAACCTGTAAGAACTAAAACTTGAATTATTTTTACATTACACTATCTACCCCATTCTGGAACCTCTACTCACCAAGTTATTTTTCTCTTTGCAGCTGAAGTCCCATTTCCCCCCCCCATTCACCTGTAAATAATAAAAGTACACTTAACTTATTTTTTCATTGTTTGGTTTCTCGGTCTGGTTATTCGGTTCTGCCATTTGTTGAACACTCTCAAATCTTGACAGTATGTATCAGCCAACTAGTTCAACAGGCGGAGCCGAATCCAGTCCGATTAAGTCCGATTTTGAAACTCAGTCTAGCAGNGGGGTGGGTGGTTGAGGACCTGTTTTCACCCATTGTTTCTACATACAGTATATCCGCTGAAAATCACAAATTACACTCTATACTGACAAAAAAAGGAGCAAAACCTAATCCCTTATTGACCCGTCAGCTGAGGCCATACAGCCACCAAAATACCCCCCCAATAAATAAATAAATAAATAAATAAATAAGGCAGCACACGTTGTTGCGCAGGGCCCTGGACATTCGTTCCCCCGTGTCTGTCATGTGCATGTGTTTCTCCAGACGGATGTTCAAAACTGCAAATTTCGTTCTGCTTTACATCTTGCTGTTGTGTTTGAATGACAATAAACGATTCTTGATTCTTGATAAAAACAGCCATTTTTAAATAACGTTTAACTAAGTTGCAATAATGATGGCAAAGATAATGGAAAATGCCACCAGCGAGCACGGTGGGCGTTATTGTCCCTTTACTAGACCCCCTGTCGGTTGATTTGCACAAAAGATGTGAGGGAGGAAGATGATTACCATAACAAACACACTCGCAGGCGCACGCTTCCCCAGGGAAGTGTCAATCTAAGTGGAAGAGTATGTTGACATTTATAACCATCTGGGGGGGACATGGTTGCTATTTCTCAGCTGCTTAACTTCAATTAGGGAAGGGGTGGGGGGAGGCGACTTGTTGGTGAGTGGTTAAGTGGAGGCAGAATGGTGTGGTCGGATGGGAGCGGGGGACTGTATTTATGGGTTTCTCCTAAAGAGTTTTTATTGTGAGTGGATTCAGACTGATAGTGGGCTGCTGATGGCTGGAGGAGAGTAGGGACTGATGGAGGAGAGTGATTACAACGACACAGCCTCACAAAGCATGGAAAATACATCCTTTTCTCCTAAAAAGCCAAAGAAATGTCTCAGCCTTGTCCTTTCTTTGAGGTCCATGTCAGAAACCGCTGCCCAAGACTTCTAAAAATTGAACTCCCGGCGGACACGGACAAGAATGAAAGTAAAAAAAAAAAAAAACACCAATAATAAAATGATGAAGAGGAGAAAATGTCCTATTGGACAGGAAATAAAGTGCGCTGTCAGTCAGCAGGCGCGGCGCTGTCAGAGTCACATCTCCCAGGTTATTGCTTATTGTTTACTCCCCCTGGAAAGGTCAGAGGTCACGGCGACCACATTTATTTTTCCCCTCCCACCCACTCGGGCCATTCTTCTCCGAGCACAAGGAGGAACAAAGAGCCGTGGCGAGGGGTGTGTGTGCGTGTGTGTGTGTGTGTGTGTGGGGG
>NW_013952589.1:308750-310432 GCF_001266775.1 Austrofundulus limnaeus
ACACACACACACACACACACACACACACACACACACACACACACACACACACACCCTCCATCTCTCCACCTCACCCTTTTCTAACTCTCATCCCGCTCTCCCTGTGCTCTTTTTTTTCTTTCCATCTCCCTCTCTGGACATCTAAGGCTTCATCCTCCAAAGCACGCTGACCTCAAAGGTCAAGGGCATGATGGGTAATTGAACCGGCGGTTTGGGGCAGCCGGGCTCGGGTCTGTGGACGATATGACACAGACGAGAGAAAATGATGGTGGAGGAGAAAAAGCCTCGCTTGTTTTAACAAACTCTTTAACGGCTGCAGCTGAAACCACCGTCGCTGCCGCAAAAGTTGGCGGCTTCAAGTTGGGCCCACTTTGCTCGAGTCGTTGCAGCACGCAGCCGGGCCACTTCCCACTGAACAAAGGCCCAACACTTGAGTCTAACACAGGCTCAGAATAGATGAGAGTTCCAGCTGAGTGGGGCTCTTGTGTAAACACCCCAGCGCTCCTCTGTGACTCTTTAAGGCTCACGAGTTTGTGTGTGCGTTTGGGGGTGTGGTCTTACAGGTGAAGTTCTTTGTTTTTACAACATAAACATCCACATGTACCACTGAAATGCTCAAATAAACACAATGTGCTGATTTATTGAGTACTGAGTGTGTCTGACCATGTCTTTTAGATGGTCTCCATTCAAATCTCAGCTGAGGCCTTCTGTGTGGTTTGCATTTTCCACCTGTATTATTTCTCTTACAGCCTCGAAATTTCACATCAGGTTAAGTGAAGATTCTCACAGCTGCAGTGAGTTTAGTGTATTTTTGTTTGAAGCTTATTTAGAAGATCTGACTGACTGAAAGGCTTCATTTTCACTGTGATCYTGATCAGAACAAAACAAGTACAGAAAGAGAATGAACAGAAAAAAATACTTCATACAATAAAACAAATCTTCCATTTTTGTCATTTTTTAAATAAAAATTAACCACGTTTTTTGTTAGCAATAAAACTAAGTTTTACTGAAGTTGACAGCTTGGCTCATTGTGACAGCAAATTTAAAAAATACAATAAAATAAAATGTGTTGAGATTGAACACAAAACTCTTTAAAAATTGTAAAAAAAAATGCACAGTGTCACGTTAAACCAGAGTTGCCCAAAGTGGGGCCCGCGGGCCAAAATTGGCCCACAAAGCCATTTGATTTGGCCCACCAGCAGTTGTCCAGGTTAGTAGATTATAATTATGTTAAGATTAAATGTAAAATACAAGGAACTACAAGTGATATTTAGATTAGATTTAAGCTCATTCCTAGACTTGCAGGCCTTATAAGACCACATAGACTCAAATTTTAAATTATGAAAAGTCCCATGAGCCTTTGCTGCCTGAGCATACATTCAATTTTCTCCATGTCCATGGGCTGGGAAAAAAAAGACCAAAAAAATAATAGAAAAAAAGAATGTGGGCAAACTCACTGGCTGCTAGCTTAATCATAAAAAAACTTTACTTAACAAGTATTTGCATTTCTTATTGCATTTGGTCCACGGCCCTCAGATTGATTTTAATTTTGGCCCTCTCAGGGAAAATGTTTGGGCAGCCCTGCCTTAAACTTTAGAAATGCAGCTTAATTGTTAAAACAACAGATGGTTTAATGATATACAAACTATGCTTTTTTTATTATGAGTTGTATTGCGTTGAAT
>NW_013952589.1:311197-315494 GCF_001266775.1 Austrofundulus limnaeus
CCGGCCACTTTGCCCCGCCTCCCTCCCTCCCTCTGTCCTCAGGTGTATGAACCTGTCTTTGAAGAAAAAAAGAATAAAAATGAAAAGAAAAAGCATGAGCGGAGAGGAAAAATGGAAACAAAAATGCTGATTCATAAACAAGCCACACAGGGTGCCCGCACAGGTAATCTCAGCCCAAGCGTGAAGTTTTCCTCCCTATGGCRCCAGGATGTAGCTCGCCCTAACTTACATATTCACAAAGCATGTTTTAATTTCTAGATATTTTCACTTGATCATAATTACACTCTTAACACCTGCGTTCACCTCAAAATTTTGCTTCCTTAGACCAAAAAATAAAATAAAAAAACATTTTYATCWGATCTGAAGATCTGAAGATCTCAACCCTCATCGTTCAAGGTCTTCTTCACATCGGGAGGATAACTTGTTTTGTCTACCAAGTTCGTCATCTCCTGTTTCTTAATCTGATTACAAGGAAACACAATAAGACTTGTTCAGCTCAGCAGCAAACATGTAAACAAGCTGGGGCTCAAAAAAAAAAGAAGAAGAAGAAGAAGAAGAAGCTCCACAGCAGCTGCAGATCCTCCACCGGACACATGGTGGCACTACGTACTTATAGGAGCCCTGGGGCTTGGCTTCCCTCCATCCTGTCTTGAACACGAGTTCCACCAAGCAAAAACAGGGGCAAACACACCTAACAGATCCTCCAGATTGGATTGATAATACTGAAAATATTGGCCCATAGAAATAATACAACACGCTGATAACGGAGCGCTATCTGCTTCAATCATGATACTACGCCAAAACGCAAGCAGAATATCAACTTCCACAAACAAGGAGTAAAAGAAAAAAAGTGGAGGCTCACATCACTGAGATGACAAAATAAAATCAAGCTGACAAGCTCTATCTGACCACAGAAGCTGGAAAAGCTGTCGCCTTGATGAAAATTACGGGCTCATTTCTCAAGTGCTGTTTTCAGCCCCTCTCTCTGTGTGAAGCCATGTAAATAGAGCAGTTTTAAGAGGCTTTCGGGGCCCGGGCAAATATGATTTCATTAAACAGGATATGAGCCCTCTTTTCTGATGGCTCTTAATCTAGATTAAGGTTTGTCTGGATATTCACAAATAGATGTCGGAAGAATTGAGCAAATTAAACACACCCGAGTCGTCAAAAATCCATTCAAACAGGGTCAAAATATAGAAGGAATCCAGGCTCTTTATTCAAACACATTATCTGTTTAATTAAATTATTCCCAAATTATTTCTCTGTTAAAATTGTAATCTATATAAAGGAATAATAATAATAATAATAATTTTAATTTATTTGTTTTAAATGAGGAGATTTTCCAGCGCGGGATGCACATCAGCGTGTTTTCTTCTTCTTTTGAAAAGTAGATTTACATTCGTTTAATTACGGAGGCTTGCGATCGTCGTTGATCTGAGCTCGCCGAGAATTGTGTGGGCCTCAATTAAATCTGATGTTAATTAAATCTGATCTTGTTTTGTGCATTAATCAAGCGGCAATTTTAATCTAGTGAATACACAGACTGTAATAAGGAAATGTGGATACAGAGGGAGAGCAAGAATTATTTTAATTTCATGCTTGTGATGTTTTTTTTTCTTCAGTTTTTAGTTTTTTTTGAAGCAGAGTTGCATTAATCTCCCATTCACCCACTCTTAACAGTTAGTTCTCTTTATGCAATCTGAGCATCATGTGTGCACACGTATAAAGAGTTAATAGGTTCCCATTCAGCGAGGTGTCTTAAAACAACTTGAGTTATTATGCGAAGAAGTCATCTGTTGAAAAGCTGCAAAAAATGAATATTTAACGACTAACATGTCATTCATTTCCTCCCACAAAAACAAGAGTTTTGCAACTTTGGTTTCTTTTTTGTGCTGGTAAACTACACATTTTTTGTCCTCACCTAATCAGGATTTCTGCTTGCACATCTACCCACAAGTGTCCAATGCATGTGTGTGTGTGTGTGAGTGTGTGTGTCGGGGGTTGGTAATTATGTTTACATCAGCATTAAACTGCACCCTTATCAGATGTGCGATTCCTTTTTCAGCTAGCGGCTTCTTGGTAGAGTGACACCAGAGATAAGTGGGAAAATTTACTCTGTGGTCAGCAACTCTTTCCACAGATACACACACTTTGTTTCCTCCGGGTTATTTTAGGCAAAAACATAAAAAAAGTTCCTCCTGAATGCAGAGATAGCGAGGGAAAACACAACCTTCTATCCAAACCACATTAGGCTAATTAACAAACTCATTTAAAGCTGGAGAAATATTGATTGCCATACATTTGGAGTGGAATAGAGGGGGGGGGGTGGAGGGGGGTAAAGTCAGGGGAAATAAATAAATAAGAGTCTGGCAGGTGTATGTAAATTGTTTGTTGGCAATGGAGAAATTTAAATTACAGTTCAATCAGAGGCGGAGGAGAAGAGGGGAAGGAGAGCGGTGAGCACCCTGTGATTTCCCGTCTCCACGCTTAGTTGATATTTCACTGGGTGAGGATTGAGCGCTACGGGTGCATTTCACACCCCTGAATGAGAAAGGCAATCTCGCTCAGCCGACTAGAACAATAATTAGAATGGAGATTAAATAAAAATAATTAGAAAAAGTTCATCTAGTTTTGATGTATTAATTATTCCGCCCCTGCTTTATTCCAAGTCTAATTATCTGCTTCAGTGAAAATGCCAAGATTTTCTGTGAGTCATAAAAAATTACATTCATGTAATTATGTCAGCAATTTGGGGGGAAGTCAGCTAAGCAGAGCATCGGCTCTCTACTCCCCCCCGTTTTAAAGTAAGTAACTTCTAACTACTTATAACTTATAAGTTAATACAGTCCCTTTCAAGCCAGGGGTATAAATAATAGAATGCAATGGGAGATTATTTACTCTTTAAATGAGGAGCTGCTCTCCCAGCTTGCGACACTTCCTGCCTTCACACCCGCATGCTCTGCGCACCACAATGAAAACAAGACAAGTTTTTATCCATTCTTGGTCAGGAGATAATAATTTGCATATAAATGGAAATATTTATTGTGACAAAAAAAAAAAAAGAAAGAAAGAAAAATAAGGAAAGGGAGATGTCAGAAGTAATATGCTCGTTTTTCAAAAAACTCACAGGGGCCCCAACTGTGATATCTGTATTTTAGGAGTCAAGCAGTTTAAAAAATATAAGACGAGCTGAATCCTGGGGAAAATACAAAAAAATAAAAAATAGATGGGAAAAAAGAAAGACTGAGAAAGGAGAAATAAATAAATATGAGGAGAAGAAAAGGAGAGGGGAGCCAAAAGAACCTTTTAAGATGTTTACTACACAAATGGAGTCTCCAGAGAAGACAGCGTCCTGATGAAATTCGAGAGATAGCTGTCAACATTCTGTACTTTTCTCCTGTCTGTGTAGATGGAGGCAGGCCGGCTGCAGGACTAAGCTGTAATGACTTTCCTTCCTCTACCTGACTCACCGGGGGAAACCAATAAAAGTTACTAAAATAAACTTTACAGATGTGGAAAATGTATTTACCAAGATAGGAAATAGGTGACTAGACTTAAAAAGAAATATTGAAGGTGTGCCCACACAAATATATATATATAAATATATAAAATAATAATAATGAAGGAAAGGGGAAAAAAGTATAGGTAAAATAAAGAAAAATAAGACGGTTCAAATCTTGTGAAAAAGTTGACTTTTTACTGTAATCAGAGTTCTTTTAAATGTAGAGAATTCTGCATGTTTAATAAGCTCGAATTTGTTAGTTTCACGTCGGCTTTTTTGAAAGTTCATAACACAAAGGAAGGAGCAAACTTTCTGCAGCTATCGCTTTATCTGTTGTTTCTGATAAATGATGACCAACACGGTGGAACAGCTGCACTCTCCTTTGCAGAACAGAGAAAAGCCATGTGCAAAATGTGTGGTTGTGCAAGTGTAAGGATGCATGCTAATAAACAGATTGAAATCARTAGGAAACAGGAAGAGGTTAGGAATATTACGTCGGCGGCCGTACCGGTACAGCAGAGACGTTAGCGTGCTTGCTTCCCATGTAAGAGCTGCATATGTGCATAAATACATGTGAAGACCCACGGTGGTGAGCACCGACAGATAAGAGCTAAACCTCTTYGACGTTCTATTTCCTTTCACAGAGAAACAAGCTGTCAGAACTCCTGACCCAATGTTGAGTTGGATTTAGTTTTTCATTCCATATTAAGATAACAACATAAAGTTTTACATTGCGTGGCTCCGACAAAGTCGTTAGCAGTTTTTGCTTGTAAATATTGGCTTTAAATACTGTAT
>NW_013952589.1:315872-338914 GCF_001266775.1 Austrofundulus limnaeus
CCAGAAAGTACCAAAGGACAGCACAGGAAGATGTGATACGATGATACAAATCTCAGTTTAACACATGTCGTTTTTGCATGTGCACATTTTTATTTATTTATTTATTTATTTATTTTTTTTTGGATTTACACAACTCTTTTAAACTAAATCACAATCTGGTTTGTGGGAAGGAGCATCTCTGAGATGCTCTTTGTCCTGTTCAGCCCTGTAGTGTCTTGTTTGGTTTCTTTCTTCAGCCCTATCTGTTTCTTGCATCTGCTGAGGAGACACCATGTAGTGGTTATCAGCCTTGATCAATGCAAGCAGGAAACATACTGATTAGAATATGAACAAACCACGTAGAGAGGAACATATGACCACGTAGTCACGCAGGAGCACTCATAAGCTGAGTTTTTAGAGATATTGGGCTTTTTCTTACCAAGAAGCCTTCTGATTAAATTTTACAGCCTAACCTCATTCAGGGGCTCTTTCTATTAATTTTTGACGATGTGTTTTTGCTCCCCTTTTCTTAGCCAGACGGGATTGGAGTCAATAGAAGGTAACAAGTTTATAAGAAGTCCATTAGTAAAAGCTCACAGTTGCTTTTCCATGAGCAGCTTGTGATACTCGGAGTCGCTCCTGTAGCTTTGAGGAGAGTGGAGTGTACAGGTCTCCCCTGCGTTGTGAAATAGCTGTAACCTAGGTTTGGGTTTTTTCAAGTCTAGAGGCTTAGCTGCGTTTCAGCCACCACTGTTGAAGTTCCAAACATTGACTTTCTGCTGGAAACACAATACACGACCGAACAAACTGTGAAAGTGCTACTTCCAATTTATTTCTCATTGGATTTGAGGRAACATATTCTTGATGAAATTCTCCAACTTTAAGTCATTCCATGTCCATTCAAGTCATGTCTTTCATTGTGTAGTTGCTGTCTGGACATTTTACATTAACTTGTTCAAATTTATTGCTCAAATTTGTGTTGATTTTGTTTTTATATTGTTTTATTTTAGTTAGTATTGTAGTGTATAATACAATTACACTAAAATTAAAAAGGGAGTTGATAAAATGAAACAGAACAGATACTGAAGGTAGTAGCAGACACACACTATTCTCGACTGCATGTATTTTAGAAAATATTACTAATAAATTGTAATATTACCAAAAGATTAATACAAGAACTTATAAAATATATTTGTTTTAGGCCAAATGTGAATAAAAATGTGTTTGATAGTAAACTCCGGGTGAATGTTGACCAGATGTGGTCGCCAAGTAAATGTTACACACATGTTTAGTAGTTTGTTTCAGGTAGTTAAAGTGATTGACTCATTAGTGGGTTGAATGCTGATTCCTCTCACCAACGTGCCCTCTCGCTGTCCTAGCTGCATGCTAACAAAGCTAGCAGGTAAAAGTAATGGCTGCCTCTTGGGGATCCAACCAGACTACCCACAAACACAAAGTTCTCTTTCAGAGCCGTTTCCAAAATTGGTTCTGATTTGATAAATAAAACTATATTATTGTTTTTTCACATGTAGAGCCAAATAATTATGTCACTTTAAACATGTCTATCTGAAGAATAATTTACAAAAGATTAATTGAATGTTAGATGCAGTATTGCATTTATACTTTCTGATCATTGCATGTAAGGTTAAAGCAGACAAAGAGTTGGTGTGTGTCTTATCAATGTGTTCTTTATTTTAGCCTAAACAAAAATGAGGTAAGTTCTTTGATATAAAAGTAACACCTCCAGGGGTGTAACCAGGAAGAATAATATGTTATAATGTAAATTCATTATTATAGTAGTAAGAAGTTGTTAGTGTTTTGCAGAGTCTCTGCTCAGAGCAGGACTGCTGTGTTTTGTTTTGGTTTAGCTCAAGGCCTTATGGTGAGGCCTGTGCTGAGTGCTATACTGTGAACCTGGTTGGAGTCAGAAGATTGAGAATAAAGTTTTGAAGAGAAATCCAGTAGATTGCTGCATTTTTTCAGACATACCATTTTGAACATCACATTTTTTTTCTACATATCCATTCATGCAAATATCTATGCATAGACTTGACTGTRAGGTGGCACAGGATGGTTCTCTTTCTTTAAAATACTTGACTGTGTTGTTATTTTACATATTAAACATTTTTGAAATAACTAAATCTTAAAGTTACTCTTAAATTCTTAAAGTTGGGATGAAATAAAGCTTTGAGTAGAGCTGCTGCTCTTTCACATTGAAAGAAACCAACTGAGGTGGTTTGGATGTCTGATTAGAACGCCTCCTAAACAATTCCCTCTAGAGCTTATCCAGKCAGGGTAGGTAATTTATTTTAAATGAACTCATCAGTGGGCCAAACTGAGATCGCTCGTGGGCCAAACGTGGCCCTCAGGCAGCCAGCTGAATAACTCTGGTATATATTCCTCTGTGACCTGAGAATAACTTGGTATTTACCAGGAGGAGCTGGAGGCTGTTGCTGATGAGAGGAATATCTGGTTTTCACTCCTGGATCTGTTATTTCTGCAACTAGGGATGGATGGGTGGGTGGATGGATGGATGGATGGATGGATGGATGGATGGATGGATGGATGGATGGATGGATGGATGGATGGATGGATGGATGGATGGATGGATGGATGNTGGATGGATGGATGGATGGATGGATGGATGGATGGATGGATGGATGGATGGATGGATGGATGGATGGATGGATGGATGGATGGATGGGATTCAAATTTGTCTTCAAATAAACCATGCAAAAATATTTTAGTGTGTTGTGTTTAGTGTTTTGTCTTTTTCACTGGCCAAGTGCACAAATTGCTCAACTGCAGCACTGGATTTTCTAGCCTGGTGTTTTTAAACATAAAAATTAGGATGTTAGGATGTAAGTGCAGAATTGGCATAGGAACCACTTGGGAAAAAAATAACCTAACTTAACCCTAACCATAATTTTGAAAGGGGTATTGAGTTGGGTAGTGGATCATACATATCTGTCACTAGCTGCGTTTCCATTGCAAATGTGCACAAAACTTTGTCAACATTCTGTTAATGTCGAAAAACACAGTTTTGCAACTGCGGTGTTTCCATTAAGTAAGAAATGCTATTAAAGTCACGCGTGAATACATTTGTTCTCATGATAATCCATTACAAACATGGCAGCAATGAATGTAAACACATAGCATATTGCTACCATGACCCTAGYGCTCATCATCAGCCATCAGAGGAGACGTCGGCGTCTTATCGAGGCTTTCGAGTGACAAGACCTTTGTACTTGGGAGTAAATACGTATGCTGCATTTTTGGGAAAATGTAGTTGGTGAGTTTAATACTTTATTTTACTGCTTAGGTGATTTCACTACTACTTTTACTTCCTGTTATCTTCTTTTTCGTCGTCTTTTTCACCTGTAGAAACAGCCGGTTGTTGATCATGTGACATGTTCTCTGAGACAATATTTTTGCAAAAGTATACCAAAAGGGCTCTCTGTGTAGGAAGTCTTCATTTGGCCAGTCTAATGGAGCTCTGACTTCCCAGAGGGAATGTCAAAATGTGTACACTGGTATTTATACAAACATGTATGTGTTTGTGACCACATAAAGATGTGAATAAAAGAAAAAAATAGCAGTATAAGACCTGGCTGGGTACTTGTGTTGACTCACTTGTGGCCTCAGCCGGTTCTTGAAAAATGCTTGATAGGCCCATGGAAAACATGTCACTACATCAAAGACTTTATTATATGTATGTAAAGAGTATTTATATGACACTATTTAGACATAAGAAAAGATGTTGCTTTTCTGTTTTTATACCAATTTTAAGAAGTGGAAAAAAGAATCACTTGAAAGTCTAGAGTAATCACCAGCAGTAGATTTGTGTCCTCAGCTGGTGCTAAAGGTTGACTATTAAAGCATGAGCACGGTGAAAAGGACTAAAATGAATCTATTTGTTTTCCACAGCTTTACTCCTTTTCCTTTGCTAAGAAACATTGCTATTTTCTCTAAAAAAATCCATTAACAACAATCACTGACCCCATAAATTCCCAGCAGAACAGCCAACAAAAACACGACACAATCAATCCCAATTTCTTTTCCCAAACGATTACCGCTACAAATTACTGCCAACCATTATTATTATTGTTGTTGTTATTATTATTGCTATTACTGTTTTGTTTGCTACAAATCAGAAACTAAAGATAGTATCTAAAAGTCAACTTCCTGTTGTTTGACCAGGCTTTTTTATTTTTCTGTTTGTGTTGTTACTGGGCAGAAGGCTTTTGTGTTTGTCCTGATTTGGAGTTTTATTTTTATTTTTTTGGAGACTCTGCTCAAAGGTTTTATGGCAGATTTTGTACTTGAGAAAGCATCAATATGGCATCAAGTGTTTGCTTTAGATTGCTATTTAAGGCCAGTTGTCTTTAAACAACAGAAGGCGCCAAGTAGGAGGGGTGGTAGGAGGGCGAAGGGGTCAAAAAGACAGCCTATCAGTTACTAACCTCACTAGTCAACCTTCTGACTCACTTGGACTCCCATTTTCAATCCACACATACACACAAACGCACACACAGGTTAAGTCAGGGGTTTTAGGAAAGATCCCAGGGTGAACATTAATTTCTTAATGCGTTTTGGGTCTCAGGGGGGCTGTCCTCAAGAGTGGGCCACAAAGGACCCTTCTACCAAGTCTTTTATTAGGATTGAGTGACAGTGTATTTGCTGTGTGTATCAATGACTAAATATCAGCTATTAAAATGTTTGGTGCTGAAGAAAACATTTGCAATATTTCTCCCATGTTGGTTGTAGCCTTTTATCTTGGTAGGAAACTTGCTTGTGTGTGGCTGTGTTTAGTTGTTGCTGGTGGTTCATGTCATGTAAGGAAAATAAAGGCATCATTAATTAGCAAGGTTGAATTCCTCCTCTTGGAGGTTTGTTATTGCTGTGTCTGAAGCGCCAACGTGGCAGACGCCTAATTGATTGACAGCCTCTCTGGGACTTGGTAATCATAACCAATATTGACGCATTTCCACTATAAATCAAACAATTCTACGCATGCTGCAGCAACCCAAGTGCATATGCCTGTGAAAGCCAAACAAAAACAACCAACATTTTCAATTTTAGAGCAGAGATGAGATGGAAATGTGTGCTCTGACAAGGTTTTGACCTCATGCTCTTGATTTTGGATTCTGATAAAAAATGAAAACATATTTTTTAAACAGATCAAAACAACAGATTTCACCCAGTTTCTGCTGAATCTTTATCATTAAAATGCATGACTTTCCAGGAAATCATCCCATGAAAATATCACCAAATATTCTAGCTAAAACAATGAGAAAGACTTTGTTGGTGAAATTAAAAGGAATACTTGGTTTCTTTTTAATTGGGTTTCTACATAAACATTATAATTTATACCACGTTACCTGTTGTAGATAGCTTGTAGAACAGCCATAATTTGGAGAAAGGGGCTGATGGCTAGTCTACACCAAAGTGGATTGCACCAGTAATAAAACAATTTGAGTCAAGTTTCACATATTTTTAAGCAAATGCTGATGTTTAAATATTTACTTTGCTGTCAGTTTTAGATTACACAGTTATTTGTGCAGAAATATGATGAAATCACTGCTGGACATGACCTCTGGATACATTAGAGATGTTAAAGGGCTGCATAGTTGCAGATGATTAATACTGATGGTTTTCAGCAAAAAAGGTCACATGTTTTACTTTCAACTAATGCCTTTTTATGTCAAGTTTGCAAGCTCCCCTTGTGTGCTCATGACTTTTTCCCTCCAGTTACCTCCCTCTGTCCAACATGCATGCCAAGCTTACTGGCCACGCTAAATTGCCCTTAGTGTGAGGGTGAGTGGTTTTCTCGTTTGCCTAAATGTAGCCCAGCGATGGACTGCCAATCTGTCCAGGAACCAAATGGAGAAATTTGAGCACTGCATTTTTTTAAAATTTTATTTTAAATGGTACACAATTAATTTGGTGAACTGTAATGAAACAACTGCCAAACATAAAACATACCTTACTGAACTTTTTATCCTCAACCAAAAATCCCCAATCATATAAGCTCATTGAACACACACAAATGTTCTCTCCTACTACTTTTACAGAAAAATACTAGCTTGACTCATAGCAAAACTCGGTTGAGACGTTCCACATAAAAAAGTGAAAAAATGCAATGTGAAAGGCCTGATATTTTACACTTACATTCATGTGGCCTCATACTGAATTCCAAACTGAAGCTTAAATGTTGCTTCTTATTTGTAAGTGTCTACTAAATGTCTATATGCTGAATAAAAGAGAGTACTAACCTGAAACACATTAGAAGGAATATAAAAAAAATCCAATATTTGACCAGACTTTGAAAATATGACATTCAATAAAGCATCCCTAAATCATTAATTAATTACTAGCTGGGTAAAAAACTACAAGCTGTATCCTGGAGAACAACAGATTACTATATCAGTTTAAAAAAGCAGAAGGTTGGGGTCCCGTTGGCACAAAAGGGGGTGGTGATGGTGAAAAAGAGCATTTGGGTCACTTGGCAATTATCACCACTCTCCATCACAATAAATGGACCCACACATACTTGCCCCTCAATTAATGCATTAGGGGGGGTCATAGGTTATGTAAGCACAGCGCTCTCAGCCAGAACTGGGTGGAGTGTCATAATCCAGGAAGTGTAACGCTCAACCCTGATTGGCTGCTTCTGTGTATTCAGCTTAAACAGCAAAAATGAGGTGGAGGTGAGGAAAGTGCTGTGCTGTTTGACTTTTGAGTTTTTTCTATTCTGACTGAAAATGTGGCCAGATTAAAACATTTAAACAAGTATTGCATCTGTATGTTTAGTTATATTCATCAAAACAGAAAATTGAAAGTAAGTGAAGATTTCTTTTCATAATACAAACTCAAGCACTGCACGACACACAGAAGCCCCGTCTGTTTATTTATTCAAACTGTGTCATGAATGGTGCATTATGATGCCTTTCATCTGTCAGGTATAGGTGTAACACTTATCTTTTCTTCTCCCTATTTTTCTTTCTTTGCGTTTCTGTTCAGGGGATTTTAAGTGAGAGGTCTGACAGTTGTTGTGCCTCGGGCCAAATTCCACAACCGTGCTGAACACAGGCTCACTTACACACACCGCATTAGTTAAAGCTTTCTAGGAAATGTGATTTAACCTCTTGTTTCCCTTGTAAGACAAAAGAGCGTAGGGACCGAGTGGTACGGTGTGGAAAAATCGATGTTTGTCATGCAACTGGTTCTCAGATTCTAACAATTTTATTTGGAGCTGCGTACTAATCATTTAGAAACTGTAATGCCATATAAACTCTTCCTATGGTTTCCTTGTTTCTATGAACCCAAACCTCTTTTTGCACACATCGGTCAGTGTTAATCGCCATACCAATACAACCACAAGTTCATCCTTCCAAATTCAGAGCAAACCACTGTGTTTGTTGCAAAGGAAAGTGTACCAATAAAAACCTAACCAAAAGAACAAAAAAACTGAATCCTAAATTTAAGCAACTCCGACTAGTATCACAATTGTGCTAGACTTTTACCACCAGTTTGTCTGGTATAGCTGCTAAAGCTTACGATATTATGTGTTACTAGGTTGTGTATAAACAGTTCCTCAAGCCCAAATAGTCAAAAATCTRTATTACTGATAGATTGATCAATAAAGAATGTATATAGAATTCTAACATTCATAACTTGTTGGGAAGATTGACAGGTTTAGGTGTCAACGACAGCCATGTGATGTGAGTATCAGTCACATGGAGGCAGGGCTTAAAAGCCTGAATTTTGCCTGAAACTCTCAGACTGAAGAAGTCTCTTGGAGGAGAGACGAAACGTTTCATTAGAGAAGAACCCATCCAGAAGACCTATACAATTTTTTTCTTTTTGATTTTTTTAACTGGATTACTGAAATGCATCAGGACATTGACATGTTTTGTGAAGGAATAATACACAAAAAACATTATTTGTATTTGTGTTCCATTAAGTTGTATGTTACTTTACTATTATACAAATAGTGTGTTTGATCACAAAGAAAGGTTGAGTTATTAAATCTATAAATAAAGACAGCAGTATTGGACTCCATCACCACCAGTCAATCATTCACCAATAAACCAGTCAAACCAGCCCTAAAGCAGTCAGTTTCCTTGTGTGAATTTTTGTGTTGACAAAGGTAGTTGAAGCAATGCTATATTAAATTTTGAGTGTGTGTGTACAGGCACAGATATTTTTCTTTTTGGCGACACTTTGAAGTTGGGGCAGTTTTCTCTTTGAGGTGGTCTATCCCCGGTACTCAGCTGTACTAATCATGCATGAAGAGAACACACTCGCTCTGAAGTTGACCGGGGCATCGYCACTGATGGCTTTCCTCAGTTTCTGAGTGGTAACGGAGGGGTTGGAATCAAGGCGGGGGTGACTGCTTCAATTAGCATGGCCGTGGGCTAACACACCAAAAAGAAAGCTTAACAAATAAATACACAGGGTCAACTTATTCAACCRCAGCTTCGAAGGTGAAGGAGTTCAAGGAAACGGAATTTTACGAGGAAGATTTTTATTTTATTTTTACAAGYTAACAGAAAAACTCTGCAAAGCAAAGTAAAATTATGCACAACATGCATGATGCTGGATATTTACTTTTCTTTTGTGGGGTATTTATAACTTGGTTCCACAGATCCAATTAAATACAAATAAGAGGCACTATGGCCCCATATTATACATATATACTTCACACATCCAAGAAAAATTAGTTGGCTATCTCAGATCAAAAGAATGAAGTATAAATTAATTTAAGAAATACTGAGGAAAGCATGTTGATCGTATCTTGTTCAGATGGAAATCTAATTTTTAATACCATGAAATGGTGAGTTGTTGGATCCAAATACAAGCACGTAAGAGGTTCTTAAACAAAACTTAAAAGCAGGCAGAAATCTAATGAGAATGATCTAACAAGAACAAAAAGAGGAGCAAAAATAAAGGAAACAGAACATATCAGGAGGGTGTGACTACAAAACAAAAATCTGCTTAATATTTAAACTCAAGATACAGATGCATTAAATCAATTAACAAATGAAAACTGAACTACTGGATAAGAATCCAAGTTTAATTTAATTTACATMGTTTACACACTGATGTCAGAATTTGCGAGTAGACTCAAGAATGCAAAAAAAGAACAAGAATGACTAAAAGTAAATGGCCAACTACATGGAAATACTGAGAAAACAAAAGAACAAAGAAATAAAAAAATAACACACTAACTAAAGGAATACAACAAAATAGCAACAACAAAACGATTGATAATGAGGCAGCTGAAGCATCTCAACTGGCTTCATCACAAATCCAACATACCTAGCAATGTAAAGGCAAGTTAAAAAAAACTTAGTCCTTTATGTTCCTAATGTTACTTAGCATCTATTCTTGAGGCTAAAGTCAGWAGCTCAGTGGACTGACAATGAAAAACATAACTGACAAGTAGCATTTGTGAGGGCGTCTCCGATATGTCTTAAAACCTACAGGGTTTTCCCACCTGAGTCACTGAGGCGTGCTGTCTTCCTGCTTGTTTTTTGAATCTGTTCAAAAAATATAAGCTTGGACATTCCTAAATGTTCAGCTCTAACCGCGCCAATGATTAACATACTTCTTTAAAGATTTGGTCAAATCTGCCTATCTTCATTTTTTTTTTCAAATGTACACCAGTAGATTAAAGCATAAATGTGAGGGTGGCTATCAAGGTGGGTACGACATGGTTCGAGATGGGTACAGTATGGTCAAAGCTAGATGGGGTGTGGTCAGTGGTGGGTATGAYAGGGTCAGGGATAGATAAAATATGAATAGGGGTGGGTACGATAGAATCAAAGGTGAGTGGTATGTGATCAGAGGTGGGTACAATATAGTCAAAAGTGGGTACGATATGGTCAGAGGTAAGCAACAATATAATATGCATGACCTAGCCTAGAAATCTGTTTTGAAAGTTATGCATATAAAAACAGAAATCCAAAAATATGGTTGTGCAAAATGCACCTAAATGTTTATTTTGTGCAATCATGAACAAAATGATTTTGTCTTGAGTTACTATTTTAGGCATTCTGCTAATATGTACATTAAAATATAAGTTTATTACTGCCATGTTTATTGTTTCATGATTTTGAAATTGTAGGCTTTTTTTTTACTTTTGCGTTGCAAGGCAGATTGCATTAAATACTGATTTTATGTTCATTTTACTCACTTTATATTAGAGCAGTGAAACTATTTTCATCTGTTGCGTTTCATCTTTTGTTTAAAAAAATCACCTCTAAAGAAAGAAAAGCATTTGAAGAACGAAGTATGAGCAGGAAACGGGGTGAAGGAGAGTTTGTTTGTTTTTTAGTTCAGGGAGGCACAGACAGTTGAGTCATATTTCAGTCCTGATTAGAACTGACAAAGTGTTATTGGAGGACTCGGTCCCCACAGCATAGTTTGCTTTAGTAAGTCAGGGCCAGATTTATTATGACTGAAAAACATTAGAGAGATCGGAAGTGGGAACAGCGTAGGGAGCACGGCATGTCTGTCTGCACACAGAGGGGGAAAAATGCTTAAAGGGTTCGTATGGAGCTCTAATAGGCCAGATCAGGCATTTTAGGCCATTCACAAAACAATATTCAAAAAGTGTTTTGTTGAAATAATAAAGTGCTTAAAAGAATAACAAAATAATGTCAATAAAACCCTGCCAATCACACAATTTGGAGTTCTCCATTAGTTCATCGAGACAAAAGGCTGTCAATTGTGATGTTATGGTTATTGTGGTTGATGGTCTGAGGAGATGAATAAAGACCCAACATYCAATTCCAAAGTCACTTAAAGAAGCAGTTCCTGACCCAACTATGCCGTCTAACTGTTGATTTTAACAGATGTATATTTTAGAGTTTCTTTTTTCCAGAATTGGGGTGTAATCGACTGAAAATCAATTTTAATCGTCTAGATCACACAAAAATCCCCCGAGACGCTCAGGTTTTTTATTTTTTCAAAAGAAAGTGAGAAAAAGTGGTTTCCAAACTTGAATGAGTTCTTGAGTATTTCAATTAAAGTATATCTAAGAACAAAGCTCACCCACTTTACTTTTCATGCACTGTCTGTACTGGGATCAAGAGAGGGGCAAATACTTTAGAAAATTCACTTTAAATGCAAACATTGAGATTAGAGTCATTTTAAAACAACAACAATCCACGTGTTTTGTCAACCCAGTCTGCAATCACAAAAAAAAAATAATAATAAAAAACATCTGTAACTCAATCATTTTTACAGCTACTGAGCTAAATTTTGATGTGGTAGTAGTTAAGAGTGATCCCCAACACATATTCTGTGGGGGATATGAATGCATGAAAGGAATGCTAGTTTTGTCCGGTCAAAAGCCATGTTTTATGTTTAGCAGAAACTTTTCATTTCCCATCATCATAATAATGTTTCTGGTGAAAATGTTTAGCTAACTGTTACTTAAAAGATGAAAATACATACAGTAAAAAATCAGAACTAAAGTACCAGTGTCTTGGCCTGAAAAGTGGCTACGAGCCCAGCTAAAGGTTCCTAGGCATATTTCTGTATATGGACAAGTTAAATTCTGAGTCTGTTATTGGAAAAGTACGTGTTGTTTGCTCAAGTTCTTCCTGTATAAATAAAGCTTAGAATAGAAAGTTAACACAGGTATAAAAACAATGGCAGCCAGAGCAGGGCGCTCTCATCCTGCTCAGCACTGAAACATGTGTTTTGATAGTTAATGGACAGTATGGCGAGGCTAAGCTCACTGTATTTGACTAACCTCCATCTGACCCCCCTCCCCACCAATCCTGTCCTCTCGCACGCTGGGATAGTTAGCGACTGAAAGGAAGGGGGTAAAAGACGAAGTGGTGCAAGAGGAAGAGAGGGGGCCTCAGTGGTGCTTTTGGGTCCTAAATGAAAGTGGCCTGTGTTGTGTTTGGCTTGGCAGGGTCTGTTCACACAGTTTTAGCCAGAATCAGCTGACTACACACTCTCTGTTTAACACCTAATGTTAATTAGTGTGGCCATTAAATTAGAGCTTTTAATCTGAAAAAGTAAGATTAAATATGTAACAAAATGTMATTAAAATAAAATTAAAATAAAACAATTTAATAAAGACAGTGTTGCTTAATACTTTAGACACCTGGAAAAAATTTGTTTATGTAAAAAATATACTAAATTCAACAGACATTAAAGGCACAGTGTGTAGGATTTTGTCAATTCTTTTAGCCGAAATTGAGATAATCACTAATGACAATAACAAAAAACATGTCTAATCATTGCAGACAAAGACCTTGTTTTATTATTTTTACCTTATAAAAAGCTGTTTATATCTCCATGGTCGCGGGTCGCCACACAGGCAGCCGCCATCTTGTCTACGAAGCCTCATGAAGGACAAACTGCGGTGGCGGCGTCAAAAACAGTTTTAGTTGTAATACTATAAATGTAATATTTGTTGTCTGTCATTGTAGCTGGGATAATTTTACTTATTAAAGCTCATAATCTTACCACTTGAAACATCACTAGCCCTGAAGCTGCTGGTAGACATCGCGGTTGGAATTATCAAAGGTTTTTGACACCTGAGAGACACCGTAGCAACTCCTTTGCGTTTGGAAGTGGGGGGGGGGGGATGATTCAACCACTCAACCACTAGATGCCGCTGAAAACAACAAATCATACGCACCGTGCCTTTAAATTAAAGTGATCCATTTGTAGCAGTTTTAAAAACCATTGTGTTTTATTTTTACATGTCGAAAAAGAATAAAGAATGGTATGTCCACATTGTTAGATTTGAATATCCCTGCATGTTGTTCCTGCAAAATGCTTAAAGTTTGATGCAACTCCTGAGTCCATCCATCCATCCATTTTCTATACACGCTTCTTCCTTTTCAGGGTTGCGTGGGTCACTGGTGCCCATATCCAGCAGTCACAGTGCGAGGGGCGGGGTACACCTTGGACAGGTCGCAAGTCAACTCCTGAGTCATCTCATAAAAAATAACCTTTTGTGTTTTGAAGACTGAGAATTGATGATGTTTAGATGCAAGAGCTCTGAATATGATCAGGTATTTATGGTACATAAATGAACACTGGCCTCCTAAAGAATCCAACTTTTCAACAAAAGCTGCCATTTAAATCGCATTCTTAAAACTTAAAAGCTAATAAACATGTAAGACCAGAGAATTCCTTTAATATTTTTTTACTTCAAATTTTTTTAGAACAAATACAAAACTTCAATTGTGCGTAAAAGCCTTTGGTTTTACCCAAATATCCTTTGTACACTTTATTTATTATAAAATATTCAACATAAACGGAAACAAAAATGATGAATAAAGTGTTTTTAGTTCGGTGGTTGGTTGTTTTAAGAATTAAATTGATGAATTTTAATATTTTTTGTAAAATAGATAATTGGTCGGACACAATTCAGTTTTTAAGGGTCTCAGACCATGTTTGCTTTGGAATTTTTAAAATTTGACAATTCATAGATAAAATAAGAAAATATTTCAAAATTTAAAAAATGTCAACAAACTGTTTTCTTAAAATGTTGTTTTTTTGTGTTCAATTTCTTCCAAATGATGCACCATGAAAGAATGCTAAGTGGCCTATCAAAACAGAAAAGCTGCACATCAACACTATTTTTAAACTAATATGTAAAGCATACACTGAAAATAAAAACTGTGATAAATTCACAACCATATGGAACGAAAGATTCAAAGACAGACAAACAAAGATGCAAAGATCAGAGGGGAGAGAGTAAATGTGGGAGGCAAAGAGGAAGACTAAGCCGAGGGAAAATAAAGAAAAATAGGCTGGCAGATGTGAGCTGTGGCACAGTGCAAAGCTCTTTTTGCAGAGGAGAAATCCAGCAGGTCCCAAGCCGGTGGTGAGAGTGCCAARAACTGAGCTCCCTGACAGATAACAGAGACTCAGAATGAGGAAGATGGCAAGGTGAAACGGGAGGAAAGATGGAAAGGACTTTTTTTAGGATACACACCCACATTGCATTTCAGGGTTTTTATTATTTATTTATTTTTTTTTTTTTCAAATTATTCAAGTCTGTGACTGGATGGCACAAGCATTCTTGATTTTAACACCTGTATTCAAATATGCATTATAAGTTCAATCAGCTTTCTTATCACAAAATAATCTGCCACCCTACATTTGTTTAAGCAACAGCAAAACTTGGGTCTGGTTTTAAGGGTGATAAGTTCAGTCTGATCCTGGTGAGCGTTCCTCGTTTGGTTCAAGGGACCACGCACAGGTCATCGTCAATGTGTAGATTTGATCTGGGAGTGAGTAGTTAATATGACATTAGTTATGACACAGACAGAACTGGGAGTTAACTACCGAGGACGGAAGACACAAAGTGAAGATTAAATGTTAAGAAGTCTTTGTACCGAAAAGGCAAATGGAAGAGGAAGTGCAACCAGTCTGAGAAAAAAGTCTTTATTGTAGGACTATGATTAGTTTAAACTTTCTGAAGATTTTTGATAACTTCACAAACACTGAATATCTAAATGCTGTGTCACACTACAAGATTTTAAAACAGTCGGCCAATTTTCAAAGACTGATAGAGCCCACACGTGAGGATAAAAAAATCATGGATCTGCCAGATTTGGTCCTACAGTGTGTGGTGTACAATCACACGGCAAGAGACAACACACCACACACAAAATGATATTTCATTCATGAACATTCAGATGTCAGATATTAAATCACGCGAGACTTCCTGAAATCTTGYGAGAATTCAGATGTCAGAGGAAAAATCTCACGTGACCGCCAGAGAGACGTGAGTTCAGAGTAAATAAACATTTGCTACGAGGAAGAAACAACGTTGATCGTATGTGGACTATTTTTACTAGAGGAAAAACAATTCTATAGGAGTTTTTACATCCAGCAGACTTTCTGCTGAGTCATGACAGTTTTTTTGTCTTCTGTATTTTGGAATCCCCTCCGTGTTTACATCACCTCGCTTTCTGATTGGCTACACATCTCATTCACAGTCTGAGCTCGGGTGAACGCCACACACACTGTGATATCGGGCCAAAAAACCAAACATGTTGAATATCCCCGATTTGAGGTCGGAGCGGTCCCGACGTCCTTCCGAGCCGACTAGATCACTCTTAACTCACCACCCACAGCAGGAATATCTGCTATGATTATCTTTAGACCCATCACGATAATCTGGACTTCCTTAAGATTGTCGGAAGGGCAAAAATCGGCATGATTATCTTTCCGTGTGACGCAGGCCTTAGATACACACCTCTACACACTTAAGTTGACAACTACACCCCTCTTTTCATGATTTTTCTGGGCAAACCACCAGCCTATTCCTGGTGCAAATTCTCAACCACCAACATAAGTTGATACTTTGCCCCCATGCCCTCCACACTCAGTTGAGGATGCCAATACACTGCTATCACAACAATACACTACCATTAGACGTTTTGGTCATGCTCAGAATCATTGTGGACCTATCAAGCTCTAAAGTRATAGTGAGCAGACTGCATTGCCTAATATACTTCCAAAGACCTCTCTATGACGTTACAAAGCTCATCCACCTTATGACTGATCATTTTTGTCTGATTTCTATATTTCAGAAATGGAGGTTGGAAGTTGGAAGTAGTCAATATGATGAACGCAAACAGGTACTCCTCATTAGAAACCTGTTTTTAGTTCAATAAGCTTTAAAAAGTTTGCTATGATGACTTGTAAGACAAAAACTTGAGAAAGATTCATGATAATTGGACTATTAGTAGATTTAACATATCATAGAATGATGTAAAATTTAGGAATTGTGAACTCATTCTAATAGAGTTACAGAGGCTATAAAATCACCAAAAGAAACAACCAACAATTGTTTTTGATCATTATTTTGTGACATGTGAAACTGACCTCATGACCAGGTCACTCTTGTAAAAGATTTTGATCTCAAAGTGTTTTAGTCACCAGGTAAATYGAGGTGATGAACAACAAATATTACCCATGTTTTCTGATCCTGCAATGTCTGTCCCACAAAGTCCCCCCTGTTGGAACACCTGGCTGTTTAATGGGGGCTGCGAAAGGACCTAAAGGTCCACGGGCCAAACCTGTTGCTTCCTTATCCCGAGCCCCGGAGTCACCCTGCCTTTTGTTCCTTGGACGACAACACTGCTCAGATTCCTCGCTCCTTTTCGCAGCTCAGTAAAYGAATACCTCAACTACATGGGGTCCAAAGAGTGGTCACGACCGCAAGTGCATGTGAATGCTTTCATTTGTGTGTGCGTGCGCGTGTTTGTTGATCTGTCTTTTTAATTGAGAAAAGACACGTATGTTCTTGTGCTGCAGCTGACTGAAGCTCAATAGAGCACCTGGATAATTGTTGAAAGTGCCCTGACCTCCTCCTCCTTACTTTTGACCTGTAACTGTAAACCTGGAAATGATAGAATACAGCAAAGATGCAGCAGAGTTCCCAGTGGGAGGACACTGTGTGAATGTGAAGTGTCTGCACTCAGGTTTGCATGAGACCATGTGATTTAGGTGTGCAGCTCGGTGGATTCCATTTACCTTGAAACTTTAAGATAATGCCTGTTGACTGAGAACTCAAAACTTCCTGTATGATCGAACAATAATTTGAGAGTTGTAGTCCAAGTTCAAACAAAGGGTCCAAGGAGTGCACAAAAGAGTGTTTGGCAGCTTCAAACATGCGAAGCCAGCTGTGAAGGACATTAGGCTGTGACACCAAAACCGCTGAGAATTATATTGTACTGTACGTTTGAGATGAGAACTCAAAGGAAATCCCTGTCTGGCTGCAGCTGTCCCTTTAAGAGTGTGGTTATTACTGGCTTTATTGTTATTACTGCCTGTTTTTTAAAGGGGCAGTCGAGCTGAGGGAGTAATCCGCCCGTCAGCACTCACATTAATGGCCTAATTGGTCTCTTCGCTCACAGTCAAAATGCAGGCCTCAGCCGTACAGAAATGCTAAGCCCCCAGAGCCCCTCGCACTTAAATACCCAAGAAATGCATGATGTCTCTGCAAAGTGGAGCCGTCATGACCCTTCYTTCTCTCATCCACATTGTTGTCATTCCTCTATTTTTTTCTGTTTCTTTCCATCATTCTGTGTCATTTCTGGCACCGACTTGGAAAAACTTCAGTGGGTTTACCCTCCAGGCTTTAAGTGGGTAATGTGTTGTCAACCGGAAAGYTAATATTTGTTCAGGACGTGAGAAGGAGCATTACATTTATAAAGAATGGCTCACCAGAGATGGGCTGTTTTTTTACTTTTTAATTACTGTTTACTTAATATATTATCAAATGAATATGACTTCATCAGTTCATATTTTAAAGTGTTCTTGAGTAAGATACTGAACCCTAAGTTGCACCCCCCAGTGTGTGATGTTTTTTTTCTCAGTAGTCATGTTTGAACTGTCAGCAATATTGAATATCATTGCATACATGTTAACAAAATGYCACTTTTCTATGCTTTATAAAGTTCTTCTATACTTAAGGAACTTCTTTGTTCCCTATGTGCACACCTGATCCTAATGTCTCTCCCCAGGTTTCCCATTGTCAGCCCATKAGTTTTAACTTTATATTCTGAATCATGCCTCTGTGCTCTTCAAATTTGTCATAAGTATGTTTTGCTGCCCAATCAGCTTTTGTTTTTGTAAATAAATGTTCATTTAATGATCTTTGAGTTTCTGCCTGCCTTCTGGGTTTTCCATTACAAACCCTAACAATGATAGACTGAAGGTTGCGAGAAGGCTTAGACCTTCCATAGCCATGTCTTAGTGGTTTATCATGATGTCAATGAGTTGGGGTTGTGGGTGGAACTCTGCAGTAGTTGTGGCATGTATCTACAAAATAGTGCTCACGAGCTCAAGTGTGGATACATCATCAAGAGTTTAAAGCAAGACTGACCATGATGGCCTTCTGACTCGGAWACAACCATGACACTAGTGGTGGTACCAATCATCTAGCGCATTGCATCTTGATGCTATTTGAGAGTAATGATTGGGACAAGTTTTTAGACGTTATGGTGGGGGCATGGGAGAGCATAGTGAAGGATTTGATCAACAAAATGACTATTTTTGTTACGTTCTCAAAAAACAGAAAAGAAATAGGAATATATAACTTGAGCCAAAGAAAATAAGCCACAGTTCTTCTAATTTTCAATTTTACTTTGATTAAAAATTAATCAGACTTTAGTGATGTTTGAGATTCCACAACTTGAAATAAAACAGAATTTAAGCTGTGACAAACAAGATGAAACAGATAGAAGCTGATAATTAAAAAAATTGTACAACTTATGTATATGTATCTCTTTGTGGGGCCCTGCATAATCATATTGTTTTTTTTTTTGTTTTTTTTTTGCTTCAAGTACAGAAACACAATGACGTTTTCACCACTGCACATGTTCCTGTGCTCGTTCATCCATCTTTTTATTCAAGGTTTGCTGCTCCTGAGAGGCTTCACTTTACATTTGACAGATTTTATTTAATTTAAAAATCATATTGGAGCTTCATTTCACACCATCTGACACACCCACTTGTGTATAAAAATACACAATTGATGGAGAGACCTTGGAGTTGGCAACCCTGCTGCTGCCAATTCAGATGATTTTTCAGGTWACTGCAGTTCAGACATTTCAAACCAGAGGTGCTGCAAATATAATTGGTTCATTCCTCTACTGCAGGCAGCTGGGGAGCAGTTTGAGGTGTTAATGCCTCACCTCAGGGTATTTTAGCAGGAGACTTTTCACATGGAAGTCCTTGAATGACATCAGAATCATTCCCTTCAACTCCACAATTTAGTGTCACTCCTTATTTCTGCATGATACCCAAACACACCTCCAGCTTGCTTGTCAGTCTTCGCAGGAGAGATTCCTCTTRATGGGGTGATGTAACAAAATTCAGAGATGATGGAGGCTGCTTGCAGAGCGTATCTCAAGAATATTTTATTAGGGTTTGTCCGCTTGTGCCCTACACACACTCTGAAAACTTCAACACTATTTTCCGATTATTGGCAATATGATGGTATCACTAGGGTCTAAGCTCAAGGAAAGTCTTTGGTATCATCTAAAATCCTGATTTGGCCGTGCATATAGACTTTAAACATCTAGCTAACTGTTAAGATTCTGTGCAAAATCCACCGTCATTTATGAGCAGGAGAGGTCAACCACAGTGTGAACGCAGATATCTGCAGACTGGGCTTAGGCAGCTAAATGAAAAGATTAAAACAACCTGGATTGCCACAGGTGGACGCGGTTATTTTATCATTTCCTAAACTTAATTAGATCAGCGCTCGAGTACGAACTGATGACTACGAAAGCAAAATGAAGCTCGAGCCGCTGACACCGATCATCCCGACCACCAGCGAAACCACCTCGTCCATGGTTTAACTTTTAATTGGACTCGCTCCAGGTTTTAACCATGTGGAAAGTCACACGCATAAACCGGTGCTCTGCTCCGCCACGATGGGAGGTTAGGGGTTCAAGGTTGAAGGTTGGGGAGTTGAGGGACCAGAGCTCAGTTGGCTGTTTCGGAGGGTTGAGTGTGTGTTTTCAGGCGTCGTCGAGGTGGGGAGGTGGGGATTTGGGGAGAGCTCATGTGTTAGTGTAACTGAAGCTGTCATCCAGCCCCAGGGTCACCTCCCTAAAGCATGCCGGCTGTCTCTTTTAATAGACTAAACACATATGTCTCTCTATTGCAACATATGAAGAGGGGGCGGCTGCAGGAGAGGGGGGCGAGACGGGAGACGACTGATTTTATAATTGACCTGTCATGATTCTCTAATGGTTAATGGGAATTGACAATAACACAAGACAATTCCATTTTAGCCACATGTCAACGGTTGCTTTGCTCTGCACAGGCTGCACTCACTTTCAAGTCTTGTTTTCACCGAACGCCTCAGAAACAATAATCAGCTCATGACTAAAACCAAGAAAACTTGCCTCCTTTTGGTTAACACTTTCTGTGTCTGGCCCTATATATGTTGTGCATAATGAGAAAACGCATAGGAAAAATCTTTTCATTCCCCCCATAAATGCACTGTGGTTGATGCAACATATTTTAATTTGTTTGAAGAATTACATAGAATTGAGTCATTTACATCGACACCAGTTCAAATGTGAGACAGTTCTTTATAAAAAATAAAGTCAAGATAGATTTTAGTGAGTTTTGCACTATATTGTGGGAATAAAATGGCAATAAAATAGTTTGCTAATATATTATTTCCACAGATTTAACATTATAAATAGCTTGCTACCCCTCAATATTTAAAAATACAACATTTCTCAGTATGCTGGAAATATTTTTTTTATGATTGATCAATTCTTAGTCATTCTAATAGACTTAAATCCTCCATAGCATAACATTTGTTTAGGAAATGACTAAGACTAATGAATCAGGTTTTACTCAGAAAGATTATCCAAATTTCCTTTCAGCATTGGAATTTCTTTTATTCTTTTAGGTTTTATTCATGTGCTTTTTATATGTTATTGTGTTTTTTATGACCTGGAGGAACATATTCTCAGACAACAGAGCAAGAGGCTGGTATCAGTGTAGCAAAGCAGAGGTGGTTTAATTAGATGACTGAAAAGCAGAGTTATAATCAGAAGAATTGTAATCTAACTACCTTTTCTCAAAATGAGGATCACATCCGTGTGTTTTTACATAATAGTATTTTGTWAAACATTCCTTAATTTCAATCTCAAATTTAAATCATTCTTTTAAAACCATGTTTGATGTTAAATGAATCAGCAGTTCAGTTGAATATGAGCAGGGTAGTTGTTGGTTTGTCTAGTTATTCTAAGTAAGTCTCAGTCAGAGCAATTCACTGTAAAGGTTTTGCAAAAATGCCACTTCAGTCGCACCAGTGTATTACTTTGAGTCTTCTAAGCAAAGATGATTTAAAGTGGCAATTTGATTAACTAAATGAACGATGTCGCAAACCACTTCGAGACCACAAAGTACATCTCAGTAGATTATACGTTTTCTCAGTATATATCCAAAACACACACGTGGGTTTTTTTTTTCAATTCCCAATGAGCCAGAACTTGGCTGAGTGCATGAATTCTGTTTGTGACTATAGTGTACTGATTCTGAGCTAATTACTGTGAAGACATAAAGATTTTGACATAGTTTAACTGATTTAACAGGTTCATTTAGAAGAGTGTGGTAATGATGCAGCTGGCAGATTGAATCTACGGGATTAAACTGAACAAMGAAAAGGAGTTGCATTAAATATTACCAGCCCAGCAAAAAGACCATATCTGCTGTTATTACATATAGAATTATAGGTTCTCCATCTTTTGAGATGATTGGGTTATTGGGTGCAAAGTGGGGTATGCTCTGACCAGATTGCTAGTCTATTACAGTTCAATCATAAACCAATTTAAATTTAAAATGTCTTGATTTCAAATGCCTCATTGTGCAGTAAAGCAGTGACAAAGCATGTCTGTCTCAGCGTCKTCTATACCCTACAGAACTCTACATCTGGCCTTACACGCTCACAGACATAAAATGGGTTACATCTGCAGTCAGTTGTTTTAAGCTCTAAGGCAAAACTTTCAAAAGGATTTGTAGTAAACTGGCAGCACAACTACACAACCTTTGACATTTCTATACAGATAGCTCAYAAAACAAGCAACCTCCATTTTCACTTATTTAACTCCATCACAGTTTTATCAATTATTAGAATGAAGCAGACCAAGTTAAGATAGATGAATTGCAACATGAAGAAGAAATTGCAGATGATCTTTCAGCAACTATTTTTTTTTTGAGGATTTGTAATTTTACCAAGTATTTTAACTTTTTTCATTACATTCAAAAGAAAATATATATATTTCTACTTTTTTTTTACTTTAAAACTTAACATATTTTTCCACATTGCAAATTTAAACTTAACTCACCATGAAAAGAGTTGTTCATGCACTCTAAAAAATGAAGTGTTGAATTTATTGAACCAGGTTATGTCACTTGTTTACACTAAACTGAGTTGTTGTTTTTTTTTTAAGAAAATGTGTAAATTGCTCAATTTACTCAACTTTTGGAAGGAGCAGGACGCATCATTCCCAGCTGATGGCTGAACAACCACTAAACATTTGGTGTTTGAATGTTTATTGAGCAGTTGTCTTGAAAAGACCAAAGATAATTATTCTGCAATCATTTCATGGCCAGCATTTGCCATTTTCCAGTGTAGATGAAGGCAGAACTACACTTCATATGTATATCAGCCACTGGTCTCAAAGCTGTGAGTGAGTCCAAGGAAAATGCCAACTTAAACAAGCTGATCAAGTATTTGTTATATAATTAATGTTTGTTTCAGATTTGATACCAAACACACTGGTTAGAACAACAGTTCTAAMCAGAAACATACAAAAATTAGCTCTCCCTGCCCCCAAGCACAAAACCACTCCAATGTCCCAAATGTTTTTAAATAAATTAAAAAAAAATGTTGCATTATTATTGTGGATTGTTTTTTCTTTGAAACTATACAAATGATTTAAATAAAATCTTTTAAATACTTGTATCATTATTTTTGGACAAGCCAGACGTTTTTCTGAACACCCTGGCAATTAAGTTTAAATAATCAAACTACATGTTAAGGTTTGTAATAAAATAATGGTTATGGTGGTATTGAGTGGGTGCAACTTCTCTTCTTATCTAATTTCTTGCTTTGTCAAATCATAATTCTTGACCTATGAAAACAGATAAAAGTGACAACACAAACGTAGATTATCTTCAAATTTACTGACTCAGCTGCAAAAAATTCTTCTATGATTTGAAACACAAATCCTTTTTTCATCATAAGGTTGTTTTCACCAACTAAATACTGTAATAGGCCTAGTAACACCCATTAATGGGAATCTGATGAGAAAATAGCTGGTAAAAATGGTTTTCACCATTCACTTTTTGGTTCTGTGATGCCCAAGTGTTTTTTTTAAGTTACTTCAATTTTGGTATAAAAAAAACATGTTAGCTCCCCCCCTATAATATCAGAATATTTAACAGTACAATATAGATAAATAAGTAAATAAGTAAGTAAGTAAATAAGTAAGTAAGTAAGTAAGTAAGTAAGTAAGTAAGTAAGTAAGTAA
>NW_013952589.1:338924-347891 GCF_001266775.1 Austrofundulus limnaeus
TAAATAAATAAATAAATAAAAGTTCAAGCAAAATTCATAACTTTGACATAGTCTATTTTTTTGTGAAATGTTAAAGTTTGGAAAATAAAACATAATTTTTACTGTCATTGTAGTCCAGATATATGCACTGTCCCTTTAATATGTTAGTAATGCAGCTGTATTTAATTTAGAAATGATTGATAACTTATTCTACTTCTTTGAGGCTAACTATAGTGAAAAGGGTTTTGTAGAAGGAGGAAGAAAAGAAGAAGAGGTCAGTTTTGGGGGGCAGCAGTACGCCAGAAGGGGTCCAGAAGTGAGTCCACACTCCACCCAGCCTCCCAACAGGCTAACAGTCTCTTCATATCGCTGCTGGCTGGCTGCGGTGTTGAACTTGGCCTTGCCGTCACTCTGTGGTAACCAGACACCCGGCGCAGAGGGGCCTGACAGACCCGGGGAGGAAAGAGGGGAGCTGGGAGGGCAGGGGCCCGCTGGGACGCAGAATGCATTTCAAACCCATCAGTGTCAGTTAGTTCACTAAGTGGTGACATAATCACCATTGCTGTGGCTGCTCCTCGGGGACAACCGGTGGGAACTGTGGCCCACCTCCTCCCTCCACAGTGGCCCTGGTGGCGAGGGGAGGTGGGAGGCTTTGCCAAACAGCTGCGCTTTTCTACTATTACCTGTTTCTAATATATTCCTGCAGTTATTAAAACAAATATAGTTGGAAAACATGGGATGAAAAAATAAAATAAATGACTTTTTGCTCTGATTTGTTTATTGGTCGTATTTGTAGTATATGTATTTAATGTTTTGTGTTTGACAGACTGGATAAAAATTTGTCTTATTTTATCTGCTTTTTTTATGATTAAACCATTTTTCACATTATTGTTTTGCAGAGTTTGACATAGGTTTTGGACAATATTTGGATAAAATATTTTGTTTTTGACAAAACAGATTTCTGGAGTTACTGAAAAAAATTGTTCAGCATTTCACAAGCATCTCTTCTGTCCTTTTTTTATTTTCCCCTAACATGCTACATTGGCTATTGAAATTAACACTTAATTTCAAGTAAGGCTCTAGTTCATTTAATATGTTTTGTTCAATTAACTAATATGTTTGCAGTTTCAATTCTTTGACTAACTTGGGTAAAAATAATAATAATTTACAAGTGATTCTATTTTATTGTAATAAATTAGATTTGCAACTTTTCACAACCATTTTGAAAATATCAAATCCAAACCAACATTTTAAACAAAATATTGTTATTCTAGGTATAGAAAGTGAAATAAATAGATGAAACTATGATAAGGCAGCCATTGTTATAATGTTTAGACATTACAGTAATGTACTGTAGTTGTAGAGCTACAGTTTAAGCTCAGTAAGGTTAAATAATGATATTTAGGAAATTACAATCATTTGAGTATGAAATTGGTGAAATTTAGAACTTTTTACATGCATAAAAACTTACACAAGTCTTAAAATAAGTCTTATTTGCCTGTTGGTTCAAGCTTCAATTCATGGCATTGTATGAAAATCTTTGATCTGCATGAAAAAGTTGCATTTCAGATAGATGTTTTGAAACCTAATCCACAGTAATAGCCAATGTACACAATCAGTCATTCATTTTCCACTTTTCCTTACCTGGTCACAGGGGAGCTGGTGTCCATCTCCAGCAGGCACTGAGTAAGAGGCAGGGACACGATGGACAGGTCACATGTCCATCACRTGGAAAAACAACCACTTTTGCTGAAATAAGGACACATTTAGAGTCAACAGTTAATCTAACACGCATGTTTGTGAGGGTAAATCGGAATACGAGGAGAAAACCCACAYGTGCATGGGGAGAACATGTAAACTTTGCTCTAACCACTTCTTCACTATGTCACCCTTCATAGAACTAGTTAGGTATGATTGTGTGCAGTGGACGTGACAGAATAAACACGTCCTAATGAAGTCGCTCTTGAGCAGCTAAATGTGGCACCGCGTTCATCGCTGTTTTGTTTCCTGTTTCAACCACATAAATCGTGAGGAAACTACCACGCCTTTCACAGGAAGACAACAAGTTCGATCCAAATGACTGGCACCTCTWACAACAATTAAGTTGAAACCATGGCTGTTTCTCACGTCTGACCTACACTTTTCCAYTTCACAGTGTGAGGGAGGGGAGCCTTTGTGGCACTCTGCTCCTTCAAGCTGCTTTTAAGGTCACTTGGTTACTGCTATGACATCATCTGATTCTCTTCCATAAATCTTGACCAAAATAAGTCACTCTGGTTTTTCGTTGAAAAAAACGGGCAACATTTTCACCTGAAAAGTACACCTTTTGCTCTTAGAGGTGATTTCTAGGTGAAGCATTGCTGAGTAAAACCTTTTAAAAGGTTATTCAAAGAAAACAGCTGAAACTTTCTTGACACCGACTGAGTCACCAAAATGTAAATCCAAGCCAAGGTTTGTGTTTTTCATCTGAGATATTTTGATAACGTGACAAGATAAAAAATAAATAAAATTAAAAAGCGACATGTTGCTTAAATTAGATTTAACAGTCTGCATTTTAGAACATTATACAGAAATAATGAGAAACCAAACTTCAAATCATCCATCCATCTTTTTTCCCTGTTTTTACCTTCCCATGTCTCATGGATCACAGGTGCTTATGTCCAGCACTCTCTGTACAACAAGTGGGGTACCTTCAAATTATTGTAGTTTTGTAGGAAGTAATGTAAGTTTTATTTGTCTTTACTTCTCATTTTATTGACTACTACACTTCCGTATTGCTCAACTTTGAGCCTAACGTTCCAAATCTTTTTCTGATGGCCTGATATATTCAGTCTCCAACCAGACAGACCTCATGAATGCTTGCTATTAGCTACCTTCGCTATCATTCGCTAAGCTTGCTAAAGAAAGCATATACTGTACATTTGCTTTGTTAAATCTCAAAGTTCTTGAAATAATAAAGTGCAGCCAGGTTTTAACACCTGATTCTCTCAGTTTCAGTTCTGTGGAAATCTGTTGACCAATCAGGTGTCACCTCGTGGTTTAACACCTAGTGGCTGATTTCAGTGATTTAAGTTTGACCAGCAGAAACTCAGATAACTGGACGAAGGCTTCCTGTGTTGTTTTACGTAGATGTTAGTTTGCAAAACAGAAAAATACCCCGTTTGTTCCTGCTTTTGTCCAAGCAAATAATAAGCAATCCATGGAAGTTTATTTCAAGATACAACTGACATCCAGACTTTATATKAAAAGATGTTTTTACAGCCATTGTAAAGGAATGGAAATGAACTATTCACCAGCATCCAACTACAGTCCAGTGCTGTGTAGTCAGTACTAATTTATCTTCAAGGATAATCTAAACTACCAGCACTGAAGTTTTTTTATAAACTCTGCATATTCAGATGCCAACATAAACATTTTCAGTTTGCTCACATTTGTGTTTGTACCACTTTAAACTAAAGGTTTTATAGCGTGATGTCATGAGTAGTTGCTTTGCTTTCTCAGTTTCCTACTGGTGGGCAAAAGAGTAATAGTGTGTAACATTCAGAAACAAACTAACAGACTTCCAATGAGTTMTGCATTTGGACTTACAAAAAGGTTTGTTCGTTTGTATTGATTGCTTGAAGAAAAGTGCAAAAACTACGCTGCAAAGAGCTATTTCGATGAAGAAACTTAAATCTTAAAAATCATTGGAGCTGTCTGATCACCTAAATATTGGAGTAAAGCCCTTACAATATTGTCAATAAAAGGTTTGTGGCAAAAAAGTTCACAGGCTCCTCCCACCTCGCCTGTACCAGAGCATGTAGAGTATAAGGCCTGCATCACACTACAAGAAAATCAGGCCAATTTTTGCCCTTCCAACAATCTTAAGGAATTCCAGATTATCGTGATGGCTCTAAAGATAATCATAGCAGATATTACTGCTGTGGGTGGTGAGTTAAGAGTGATCTAGTCGGCTCGGAAGGACGTCGGGACCGCTCTGACCTCAAATCGGGAATATTCAACATGTTTGATTTTTTGGCCCGATATCACAGTGTGTGTGGCGTTCACCCGAGCTCTCAGCCTGATGAATGAGACGTGCAGCCAATCAGAAAGCGAGGTGATGTAGGCACGGAGGGGATTCCAAAATACAGAAGACAAAAAAACTGTCATGACTCAGCAGAAAGTCTGCTGGATGTAAAAAGTCCTACGAAATTGTTTTTCCTCTGGTAAAAATAGTCCACAAACAATCAACATTGTTTCTTCCACGTCACAAATGTTTATTTACTCTGATCTCACGTCTCTCTGGAGGTCACATGAGATTTTTCCTCTGACATCTGAATTCTCGCGAGATTTCAGAAAGTCTCGCATGATTTAATATCTGACATCTGAATGTTCATGAATGAAATATCTTTTTGTGTGTGGTGTATTGTCTCTTGCTGTGTGACTGTACACCACACACCAAACCTAGTATATCCATGATTTTTTTTTCCTCACGCGTGGGCTCTATCAGTCTTTGAAAATCGGCTGACTGTTTTAAAATCTTGTAGCGTGGCTCAGGCCTTAATAAGAGAAACAACCTTTATTTGTGAAAACTCCACTCTTACAAAAAGAAAAAAAAATTGTATAGTCTTCTGGACGGGTTCTTCTCTAATGAAACGTTTCGTCTCTCCTCCAAGAGACTTCTTCAGGAAGGAGAGCCGAAACGTTTCATTAGAGAAGAACCCGTCCAGAAAACCTATACAATTTTTTTTCTTTTTGATTTTTTTACCTGGATTACTGAGATGCATCAGGACATCCACTCTTACAGTTTTGCAGCAGCAGTGGGAACTGATCTTTTCTTCTTCTCAACTCTCACATTCATCAGATTTAGTCGACATTCTGAGATGGATGAGTTTAGGTTTTAGTTTCCACAAAGTAAATGAACAGTCTACATCCCTGAGTAGCAACAATGATCAGTCCAATCACCTGTATACTTTCAACTACTTCTGTTTGAAAATGTTCATAAATGTCTGCTCCCAAATTATTGAACTATTTGCTGATGGTACATTTCCAGGACTTTATTGGGTTTAAATTAATCAATTGTTTGCATCTTTGTTAAGCAGTGCTGACTGACTGAGAGAGGTTTTATATTCTTGTCAGCGTTTTTCATTCAGGTTCATCACTTTGTTTTCTGCATGCACACACCAAAAACTCTGAAACAGYTTTATTAAGGCTTTATGAATAGGTTGCCTTCAGGTCATTTTGACCCCAGGGCAGCAGGAAGGCTAACTGACCAGCTAATACTTCTGGTTGCGTTTAGGCAGGCCTGTTGCTTCTTATCTTGGAAATTACATTCAACACATTATCAATACATTTATTTGATGTCTAAAGCTGTAAAAATCAGAAGCTGAAATATTAAGAGTATTGCCAGTTAGCAGGACTGAATGACTCAGAGTGTGGAACAGTGAGTATCGTAGGCAGGTGGCTCCAACTTTCGCTATATTTTTATTTTTAAAACTCGTTGAAAAGGCAACAAAAATGACTCGCGTTTAAAGCGTTACTGCCCAAGTAGCTCTAAGTTGACTTTTTTTCTAAGAAAAATGTGATTGGATTTGAGTGAATCACTGCCATACAAAACATGTGCCTTCACCATGCATCTACCTTGAAAGTGTGACTAACAGACTTACACCTATAGGCACACAGTCATACGACGACGAGGATGTGGGGTGCTCAGTTCTTCACCTTATCTGAGCTGCCACTGGCATACATCAAAAACAGAAGTGAAAAAAAGTAGCTCTCTGATTTCTTTTGCTCCCTTTCAGTTTTGTTAATTTTTTTTAAATCTTTCTGCAGCTTTTATCTCGCAACACCTTAACCTTAGAGTGTGTTCAGATCCAGTCTTTGAGAAACTTTATCGCTGCGTAAATCTCTCACATTGTCACGACGCCTGGCAGCTTCCAGTGTCAGCAGCATCACCTGCGAGACCACGCAGTGGGATCTTTTCCCACCTTACGGCTGTTCAGCCATTTCCAAACCACTAGCGTTTGGAAAAAAAAACTCCCCCCCATGATGACGTGATTCTCCAATAACCCCCTCCCCTCTGCCTTCCATCAGCCGGCTATCTAACGATGGACAAGACAAAGAGGCTTATCAAACAGAGCTGATAACACAGCAGCCAATTAAGATATGCTCTCTATCACAATAAATGTTCTCTATCRGTATCAAAGGGTCAGGAGAAGAGAGACAAATGAATAGGATTGGTAAATGAACAAGTCCTGCGACCGAAAGGGAGAACAGAAAAATAAACATTATGAATTTTTTTTTTTGAAGAAACAAAAACTACGAATAGTTTATTAACGATATCAGGAGGTAGTAAATCCACAGGGCAGTGAGCACTAGATGGCACTAATGAATGGTAATTATAATGTTTGACTATAAAGATATACTAAATTGTCATTTTAATACATTTTTCGTATTTAAGAATAAAGGATTTCAAACATTTGGTCACTCAGAACGAACAAGTTAAATACAAACCATGCACACATTTGCAATAAAACTGAATAAACCAATTTTACACATTTAGAAAGGAAATGCATAAAATAAAAAAAATTGGAACAATGTGAAATCTTCTTGCATCGGGACATTTTTTTTGTGCTGCTTTTTTGCTTTTGACAATGACAAGTGGCAAAATTTACTGTACAGTGCATTTGGTACTAGACCAGGTGTTCCTTTATTATTTGTTTTTCTCTCCTGTTTAGTCAAAGTTTGATTTTTGTCATTGTAACTGAGTTCTACTCATTTTTAGTTGAGGCTGCAGCTTCAAACCTATACTGATGTATTATACTTTAAACATGAAAAGATAGAGTGATTTTAAGCCAAATGTGTCCACAAATAGATATTTGTACATATATAAAATCTGTTTAAGTAACCAGATTAGGAGCCAAATTAAAAACAATTTTGAAAAAGGAAGCCCGGTCTCCATCTTTGTGTGATGCGGTATAAGTTTGAGCTTCCTGTCGCTGATAGAACAGAGACGTATCAAGTCAGTGTGGCCATCAAACCTGCAGTGCTTATGAAAAGGCCAGAGAGCAGAGCGATAATGGCGGCCCACGCCGGCGGGGTTAGTTGTTCCCGACCCTCCTGTTGTGCCCTGTAATCGCCCATCTGGGCTCAGAACATGGCCGTCGTCCTGCTTCTCTATGGACCTTATCGTAGGCAGGGACTTAATCTGCGCCGGTGATAAGATACATGCTGCTGCATCCACACATCCACTCACACACACTTTCCAACACACTCCTGCTGTCAGGCCTTGATGCTGTGATATGTTCGACTGCGTCACTTGCTGCAGATTTCACCTAAAAAAACCATTGGAAACTCCCTCGTTTTTCATTAATAATCTAAATCCTGTTTGATGACTCGTGCAAAAAATCATGAAGAACCCAATGAAGAAAACAACTTGTATGTGAAGCTGGGGCAAAGAAAATAAAAGCTTAACTCAGTTTGACCAAAGTGACCGCAGCAGCAATGACATTTATCCTGTCAGTCATTTGGACTAATTCTCATCAAGCAGATGCTAATCTCGCTGTTTTTGCACACCTTGTCTCATTAACAGCTGAAAAACAGACGTAAAAAATAAAGAGCAAAAACATCTGATGTCAAAGATTAGATAAAGCGAAATGGGGAGGGAAAATGTTTATCACAGTCTCCACATCCTTGAGTTTTTCTGCCTTATAAGGTTATTGTGTTTGGCTTCCTGTGTGCTTTAGCTGCGGGTGAAGAAGACAGAAAAAAATGGACAGAGAGATGGAGGGAGATCACCTGACCCCTGGGAGTTTGAATGCATTACCTTTGCCGCTTGTGCAGCTGATGGTTTGGGGGCAGACACACAACTCAGTGTTAACAGTTTCGCTGTCACATCACTTCAAACAGGTGTGAGATCTGAATAATTAATACTCAATACTTGTCTTTTTGTGGCTGAAGAAAATGCTGAATTGCAAAAATGTGAAACATTTGAAGAATGTCAATTTATTTTCTAACATCTGATATTTTATTAAGCATCACTGTTGATTAAATAAACACTGTTTAAAATGGATTTATTACTTTTTATGTATAAATACTTCCATGAACTTTGAAATTTGACAAAACAGACATGGCAACCCAATAACAAGATGTGCATAAACTTTTAATCTAAACTGTTTCTGTTCAAATTTATTGTCTGTATTTGTAAAAAAAATAATTAATGAAAGTGTTGTAAAAGTAAGAAAAGTCTTGATTAATCATTCTAAAACAAAACGTTAAGATTTCTTTGGATACATATGGCAAATGTGCTGAGGTGTCATTTTACAAAGTTAAAAACATTGTTTCTTATCTAAAAAAAGGTGCAAAAAACGTGGTTGCATTCTCTAATTTTCTGATATTATTAGTGAAATAGCTCCAATTACCAACACTGCAATCACAAACACATTTATTTAATATGTGTTTAGCTTCACAAATGTTCATTTTAATTGGTTAATGTTTGGGCTGAACCGGAAAACACACGGTTGAGACAATATCACTGAAAATCACAATGACAATATCAGTAATGACAAATCCACACCTTGTGACATCAGGTGGGTCAATAAGGGAATAATGGACCATCTGATCACTAAACTTATATATCTATATTTTTTATTTCTTGATATTGTGTCCATTTATATTGTGATATCAAAATTTATATTTTATAAATAAAAAATAAATAAAAATGCAGTTTAATTCATATTTGCTGTATTTTCTAGGCAAAGTTGTAAAGTAACTAAGTACAAATACTTCTTTACTGTGCTTAAGTATAATTTTTGGGTATCTGTACTTTACTTGAGTATTTATTTTTCAGCCTACTTTTTACTTCTACTTCTTACGTTTTCATACAGTTATCTGTATMTTTTACTCCTTAAGTTTTTTAAAAAGGCAAGAAGTAGAAAATCATTACTTTTATTTCATTTTTTGCTTGTTTTCATTCCAGCTTGTTATTATAAAAATAAATACTATTAATAC
>NW_013952589.1:348811-350417 GCF_001266775.1 Austrofundulus limnaeus
GAGAGAGAGAGAGAGAGAGAGAGAGAGAGAGAGAGAGAGAGAGAGAGAGAGAAACTGTTAAGTTTGCAGGAGATTTGGTGTGTGAGGGGAAACAGAGAGACATGGCTGGTAACCTGAGAGAGCAGCTCTCTCATTGCTGGACCGTTGCTCATCTCTTTATCAGCACAGCAGCAAAAGAAAAACACACAAAATATGTTTACACTGGCCTGATAAGATCCAGCAGTCTGCAGGCATGAACATCTACACTTAGTAATAACAGATACCAGGAARCCAACACAGTAACTTTCACTCGTTTGCATTAATAAATGATTTCAAATGGGAAGTTCAAGTTGAAGATTTTTAGACTTTTAAAATATTTGTGATTTGAAATTAGAATAAATTACCTTCTAAAGGTTGTGTGCAGCCTCCTTTCAGCCATACGTTCTTATCAGATGTAGTGTGAATATTGATTTCCTGGATACAGGGTGATAAGGTCTTTACGAGGCTGCTCCCTCTATGGTGAGTATTTTATCCTCCGTGGATTATAATGAGTGATTAAGCTGCAGCCGGAGCCCTATCCCCACAGCCATCCTTTTTTTTTTTTAATAACTCACTGGCAAAACTGTATCGATAAACAGGCCTAATGCGATTCGGTGACAAGTTATAAGCTGCTCGCCGGACGTGAAATTCTGATTTAATGCACGCAGACACACGCATATAAAAGCTCTAAGCTTTCTGGTGGGTTTGGTTCAAAAACCTCTCCGGTAAACAGTTTGAATTGAACACTGCTGTGTGAGCCCGGGTGTGTGTGTGTGTGTGTGTGTGTGTGTGTGTGTGTGTGTGTCGATGGCGCAGGCTTGAAGGAGACGAGGCTGGTGATCGGTGGTGGCTCGCGGGCCACACCGTGAGCTGAAGAGCACGCAGAATACAGCAGGACAACTACACGGTTCATAGAAATTCAAGCTGCTGCTCACTTTTTTTTTTATTGCGGTACCTAACCGTTCACAAGCACGTCGGTGCTCTGTGACTAAGCAGAGGAGTGAGGAGGCTGCCGAGGCAGCTCTCAAACTTGGCCGATTCTTTGAATTCACCTCTGTTTTAAAAATAAACTTAAAAAAAAAAAAACAATCACTGGAACTAGCTGAGTTTTGTATCACAATTTCATACTTAGAATCCTTTTTTTTTCCGCAGGAATTTTCTTTGTATTTTTTTTCCCACACAATTGTTTTGAAAAAAATCTTTAATATGTTTCTTTTTTTTCTGAATCAGCTTAAACTTTCTTTAAATAATTAAAATAAAACAGTAGTTTGCCCTGTAACTAAAAAAAAGTCAAGCTGCAGGAGTTCGGTCTAAATCAAAGGAGCTGGCATAAGCCGTGTTTGTCGTATTTACAGCTGCTGTGAAAAATGGCTGCAGACGTACATTGGAGGGCAGCACAATGCCGCCACAAGGTCTTTAAAGACAAGTACGATTATTGTTGATCTTTTGGCCTTTTGTGCAGCTTGTTTATGACACACTTTCACCAGCGCACCACTTGCCTGTAAAAACCAGGGGAGAATAATAGAGAGATCAAAACCTTATCGCGTAAGTTAGGATGAAAAATTCCCCTCAAATGTATATATATATA
>NW_013952589.1:350632-352262 GCF_001266775.1 Austrofundulus limnaeus
ATTTATTTCCTCTGGACCTCTTTATTATTCAGGATAGGCAGCATACAGTGCATGGTTGTGGAAATAGGAATAATCTCATGCAGCAGATTAAGTGGATTAATTAGGGTTTTATTCATCAGGGTGAATTGGTACCTAAAGAACCCCCCTCTCCTGCAATGACAAGGATTTTTCACCCTTAATTATGTTGGGTTGTGGAATGTAGCCCTACGTCGAATTAAGACAAGGCAGCTGTACAAATGATGCAAATCTTCACATTTAAATATTAGCTGCAACTCTTTAATAAAATTAAAAAATATATTTTTCCTGTTGCGATGCACAGAATTCAGGCTGCCCCTGCGTGAAGTCGCATTAGACCACAAACTGCTATCTCACGATCGAGCCCCTCATCAGGCTCATCTCTTATCTTCTCATCATTTTCCACTTACCGAGCCTTCTCACACTCTCACTCTCTGTCAATTACCAGTAGTGGTAAGAAAACCACTTGCCTTACTGTATTTGCAACTTGTGCAAGCAGTTGGCATGGAAAAAAAGTGTGTTTGAGAAAATGATGGCTGGAAATGTGTTGTATTTAAAGGTTTGCTTCATTTTTTAATAATATAACTGCTCTGAAAACCTYATTTTGTGAACTTTAAAATGTATATTGTTCCAAAAATATGCAATGCCAAACACTTAGTAGCTTGAAAGTATAGTTTTTTAGCTTCTCAATAATTAAAGACAAACACAAAGTGTTAAATTCACTTTGCAAGAAACTGGTAGAAGGGAGAAAATGACCTGAGTGATTTCTAAAAACAGACAAACTACCACCCCTGCAACCACACATGGATAAAGCTGAATTATGTGTTTCTTTTTCAGAACCAATAATGTGAATCTGCTGGAGTTCAGGCACTGTACTTATAAGGGAGGCGGGAGGAGCGCTGTTGGTTTGCGTTTTATTTTCTACAAGTGGGGGAGGAAAGTGAATTTTCAGGCCCATTCAGTTTGGGACAAGAGCTTCTCAGAGACACAAACTTTCTCAGGTTCCAGCCTTGTCGAGCACAAAGCAGCTGGTGGGAAGCCCCGCATCCTGGAATAAGGGAGATAACAAAGTTGGTGTAAGGATAGTGAAGAAGAAGGTGGAGGGTGGGCATTCATCGCACAGGTCAGATGTAATGCTTGACTGGCCAAATGTCAGATACACATCTACGGTCTTTAGTTTCCCTCCAGCTGACTGACAGGCTGCCCTGTGAATCGAGCTATGTGTGTGTGTGTGTGTGTTAGTGGCAGGTCGGTACTTTTATTTTTTTAGAGAGAACATTCAAAGTCAGTTGAAAACACTAACAAACACCATCTAGACATTGGGAAAAAAAGATCTGTGGAAAAAAAAATCTGTGTGAGCGTTTGAAATCCTGTCTGAGCTCTTACCATATTTCCATCAAAGTTATTCTAATAAGTGTGGGTTTGATGAGCGAAAACAAAGGCGTGAAGAACTAACTAACTAACTAACTAACCACAAGAGGAAGCTTTGTTTTTAGCAAGATGTCAGAAAAATCAACCAGAAAAACTACAACAAAAATAACAGTTACAGTCTTGTATCACTTGTGCAACATTTTTTTCTTTTTTTAAAACTTGATTTGTCAAGCACATTAAATAT
>NW_013952589.1:353108-361698 GCF_001266775.1 Austrofundulus limnaeus
TATTATTTGTCTATAATATTCTATTTGATTAAAGTTTTATTTGCGCTTTATTTTAAATTAGGCAAAATGATTTAAATTAGCATAAACAGTTTGTCCCTGCTAGTGTTTTTACTAAATGTGGAACAGTTGAACCTCTAAAGGATACTTGTGTAATTAAGCACAGCATGAATGACAGTGACTTCCTCTTATGTTCTTCATCACTTTCTCTCTTTCTGCTAAAAGTAGGTCACCAGGGATTTCCTGCCATCGTACGTTTTTTTTTCCAGACAACACCTGGTTGTTGTAACACCACTTCAGCTTAAAGAAACTATGAGTTAGTGCATATWAAACATTAGGGAAAAGTTAAAGCAGCTTGTTTTTTTGAAAGAAATTTCAGACTAGTTGACCTTTTTGCAGAGCACCAGGACGTTCAGCTGAAACAGAAAGACACACTTCTTCTGATTTCTCTGCAGCTGCAGGCTGGGATTTAAAGAAAAATGAGCACAAAGCAACAGGGGCATATTTATTTCTCTAATTTTTCTAATTTAAAGTTTTCTCGAGAGATGCATTGTGAAACAAAAGCTTCCCATCACAGTTTTTTTTTCTTCTTTTTTCCCTCCTCAGATTAAATTATTAACAACCCGAGGCTTACCTTTGCATTTCTAATTACACAATGCAGAACGATGGCTCTCCAACTCTGCAGGCATCCAGTTGGTGTCACTCTGAAGGAGAAATCTGAAGCAGGGAGGCCAAATCAAAAAGTAGGTTATGAAATGCTTCGGCTTTGAATACGTCCAACTAATTGATCACCTCTGGCCTGAAAATCTGTTTTATTTAAACTGAACTTTTTTGCTCTGGAAAAACCAAAGTGTGGGAACATTCTGTACGTCAAGTTTTTTTTATTGATTGTATAAAAAAAATTTTTTGATTGTCCATCTCCTCTGTTTCTCAGACTTGTTCTAATAATTCAGATCAACCCCAGTGGGCTCGCGATCAAAAAGACGCAGTGTGGTTGAGGGGGAGGGGACTAGGTTTTGTGGCGAGCTAGGCAAACGTAATCATCGATTGTGGGATTACGGAGTACTTCTCAGAAYAAAAGAGCTTAAGAAGACACATGGGAGAATATTCACCTTTGCCCCACCACTTTCCTCTTCCTCCCTCGCACACACCAACGCACTCACCTGCAGAGCATTTTGCCTGGCAGAACACCCTCGACCTGATAGTCATAGTGAAAGGACAATGCTGTAAGTTTCAGAGAACGKGCTCCTTTTGTTGTTTTTTGTTTTTGTTTCTCACCCCGATCTTTCAGAATGAATAATTTTCCGTTTCAGATGTTCAAAAGCCTCTCTAAGAATTACAAAGTCACCAATACGAAGAAAACTTCAGGAGGGGCTGCCTCACTGATGGCAGTTTTTAAATTTTTTTTAAGACAATTAAATAAATAACAGAAAGCAGCCCGCATTAAAAAGAAAGAGAGAGAGAAACGCTGCACATTCGTAAGAGTCAGTTGCACCACTTTTCCAGCCTCTYGGAATGGAGGAGATGAGGTTGAGTTAAACAGCTGGTTGTGGTTTTTTTATCCTCCGTCTCCTTTAAGCCCATTAGCGCAGCCTCCGTGGTCATTCCTTCAACTCCCCCTCCTCAGCTTTACAGGAACAACACCTGGCCACCATGACGAGAACTTCCTGTATGCCTCCCGCCTGGCACACATACGCACACCTGACGCAGCCACCGCACATTTATGCAAACATTTCTAAAATGTGTCACGTTAGTTTGAAGTGGTGTCGGTGCAGAGACACCAGAGTGCTTCTAGGAAAGTCCTGGAAGTCCTTAAAGAAACCATTTATACTCATTTTCAACTGTAGGACTTGCTAGAGTTGAGTTTTTGTATGGGCTACATKGGCCTGGTGACTCAGAGCCAGAAAGAAAAACTGAAAAACTGTACYGCCTTTTAAGTGCCAAACCACAGGTGGTTTTATAACACTGCTGCCAAGACATCTCTGACTCACATGCAAGATGAAAACTTAATTGACTTCACTTATCTTTTRTGAACCTCATTTATAAAGTAGCATTCTTGACAGGGTTATGGCTACTTTTGTGTGTTTGCTAGTTGAGTTGCTGTGGTGGCCATCTTGAATCAGGCTCTGAGTGATCCATTGAACTGAGTTCATTGGTTCAGGAGACACAYTTGCAAACAGATTGGTAGTTTTTATGGTGGTGGGTGAGAACTGAGTGGATTTAACACTTTCATTCTACCCTTTTAGCAACACTCCAGCACTTTGTACGTAAAAGCCAAATGTAAGGATGTCTAGATCAGAGGAGCCCAAAGTRAGGCCTGCGGGCCAAATTTGGCACGCCAAGCCATTTGATTTGGCCCACCAGCAGGTGAGTAGTTACTAGGCTGTAACCTGTCATTCTATGTAAGGGTCTGGAGTGCTGATAGTTCTCACTCATGGTGCTGACTTTATCTTTGATATATTAAGATCAAAACATGAAACATGAAATACAAGTAACAACAAGAGATATTTAGATTAGATTTAACCACACGTAGATTTTCACACTTTATAAGGCCACAAAAACTCATATTTTATCAATTTATTACATGTCCCATGAGCTTTTGCTACTTGAGCATGTGGCAGACTTTCTCCAAGTTCACAAGCTAAAACAAAAGCGGGCCACCACACTGGCTGCTAGCTTAATTGTTACAAAATAAAGGACTTTACTTGAAAAAAAWTTGTATTTCATGTACTATATTACTGCATTTGGMCYGCAGCCCCGAATAYATTTTCATTTTGGGCCTCTTCAGGAAAATGTTTGGGCACCCCTGGTCCAGATTATTTTTGGGATTGAATTACGACAATGTTTGATGTTACCCTACCTTGACTCCTACCGTTGATCCTTAGTTTAAAAAAATCAGATATTTTGCTTTTGCTTTCTATGTTTTTATGCTTGTAAGGAATAATTGGCAATGATACCAAGTGTAATACAGCACAATACACAAATGTCCAAATCAACTAAAAAGGAAGGGGAAGGGGTAAGACGGGCTTTAGCTTTAGCCAACTAGCAAATATAAATGGTTTTGCATGAAGAATAATGAGACRTTTTAGGACAAATTAAATGAGTATTGCACTAGTTAACCAATGAAATGTTCACTTTTCAATAATTATTAGCTAATGTGGCACACTTAGGCAAAGTGAAACAGAATTATTATTGCCCACTACCAAAAATGAAGGAATATTGTCATATTTTAACATATCATATTTTAACATATGCCTGTCTTTTACCAAAATATCTCATGAATCACTGTTGAAATATGAAACTTGAACACTTTATTAGTCCCACTTTTATAAACTTGTTCCAATCTTGCTCTTGAATAGTGTGAAGTCATCAAGATTTTTACTTTGTTTGATTCAGAAACACACAAATCAGTTTGAACACTTACAGTTCTTACTTTCTCATCTCCGCAGMTTAATGCTGTGAGTTTGTGGCAACCAGGAGAGTGGACTTGGAATGAACCAACTCAAAGATGAACAGGGGTGACGAATGTAGTGATCCAACTGTTATGTTGTTCATTTTGCTAATAAAAAATATTAAACTAAACTTTATAACTTTCGACAATACGGGTGCAYAGACCTCTAAAGCCTGAAAAAATGATGTGAAGATATGCTTACGACTCTAAAATGTGGAAAAAATTGCCTTTTTTAGCAACAAGAGATGCAAAAAAACAAAGTCTGCTTTCTCCTAAAAAAACTCTTTTACACAAAAACTTTCAAGGTCRAAGATGCTTTTTCACCTCATTAAATAACCGTTCAGTCCTATTCTTGTATCCTCGCCATCATTCTGCCTCTCAGTTTCAAATCAGGAGTTTAACCTCCAAGCAGATTCTGCTCACGCTACAGCAGCCGGACCTGGCCACGCACCACGGGAGAATTACCTCCCATAATTATACTGCAATTATGACCAAGATAAAATCAGCATTATTCTAAAAAAAAAGAAAAGAAAAGAAAAGAAAACGAGGGAAAAAAGTTTAAATGAGTAATGGAATGGAGGGATGGAGGGGATGTAAGGAGTTGGAGCTTTAGTGTCTCTGAGGGGATTGGTGACAGTCCTGAGAAACAAAAGAAGGCAAATGGACAKAAAAACCTCCCTAATTAAGCACAGAGAAAAGATGGTGTCTGCGCTAATTATAAAAGTARAAGAGATTCTTAACTGGGCTGAGGGTAATTTGGTTTGAGTTTGCTGAATTTTAAAAGTTTTGCTCAGATAATGAAACGTTGCGGTAAAAAGAGTGAAGTGATTAAAGAGATTTTCTGTTATAATCATAACAAGAGTGATTTGATAAGGTTATYCTCCAAACACTGAAAAACTAAATATTGTGCTTCCCCAGCTGACCACTAGGGGCTCTAAGAGTTCTCTTATAGCAGGTTTGCTGCTGCAGAAAGCAGGACCTGCAACAAATCTCTTCCAGCCTCCCCAAAAATAGACCCGTAAAAAGCCTAGAAGCCTTTTTGGTGTGTGTGTGTATGTGTGTGTGTGTGTGTGTGTGGGGGGGGGGGTGTTCAACGTTTCAGGTAGTCATCTTCACTGTTGTTTGTGCAGCTCTCAGTCTGGAGCTTGGATAGTAACAGACAGGACATCTGCTCTTCATATCCGTCTGGTGTGCTGCACAAAGTGGACTCTCTTTGCTCCAGCCATGAGCCCAGCGGCTGCACGGCGGGCACAGTTCCCTCTCCAAACACAATTCGGAAAAGGGGACTTGTTTATCCAACCGTCCGGGGGCTTGGATTGGAGGCCGATAATGTCTGGATGGGTTTGCGTCTGCTTTCAGTGCAGCCCGCCGCACACATCTGTCTCTGAGTTTTCCCCGTTTCAAAAAGAAGAGAGAGAGAGAAAAAAAAGAGCCGACAAAGTGGTTTAAACTTACAAACACATGCCACAGGAGGACTCAAACATAAACGCAGGTAGGTGAAGAGTCCGTGCACAGCTGAGCCATTAAGGAAAACACTGGTGGTCTAAAACTGAGCAGAATCACAAGCTTTGACCTTCTGTAACCCTTTAGATCCACTCAAAATGCATTCTGAGAAACATTTTTAATAACTTCCTACTCTGAAATGTACAATTTCTCCTTGTAAGGTCAGTTTAAGCCAAAAGAAAATCCAGTTAAAAGCAGCAAAAATGATATATAACCTTTATATTTCAGATACGTAATGGCTGCAGAGTATCTCCCAGCGACACCATTACTTATTTTTGAAAGCCCACCTGATTGCAGTCAAACACGCTCGCCTAAAAACACATAAARCAGCTCAATAAAGCACCTTGAGCCCCCGATTGGGATCTCACTCATATTCGCTCGTCACAAAGATGAATGCATTTCCAGAAGAAGGATGAACGAGAGGCCGGGAGGGTTTAATAAATTCTGCATCATCCCTCTGCCACGGCGCTCAGAAGTCAGTGACAACAGCATTTATTTGAAGACAGTTTGATAAATTAATTTTTTCTTCATGATTATTATTATTATCTGGAGGAATGCGTTTGTGGAGAATTAATGTTGACTGTAAAAATTGAACCAGAAAAAAAGGGGGTGGGGTTGTTGAATGATAGAAGCTTTAAGTAAAAAAATAATAGTTTGTCTTTTGGTCATTTAATACGTAAGATCCCAGGTTTCAAATCAAGGCCCATGGGCCGGGTATGGCCCTTGCTACATTTTATCTGACCCTCAAAATATTTTTGTATGTGTATAAATGTAAAAAAATACATGATTTTACTTAAAAACCTTACTTAGTGTAAACGTCTCATGGCAGTTAGGTTTAAAATGGCAGCCAATCACGTACAGTAATTTCTTGTGTGTTTGTGTGTGTGTAATTGGACTGTACTCATATAGCGCCTTTCTATCCAACCAGGGTACTCAAAGCATTTTAGACTACAGTCTCTAGAATATACATAAATAGTTATTTTGMAGAAATAGAGCAGAAATTTAGCATGGAATTAGCTGCATCTCTCTTTTAAAGATTTCAACATTTGTTTTCAAGGTTTGTCTCCCCTGCTTTCACCGTTTCAAAGTTAATGCCATTTGTTAACTAATTTTTTGTAGTCATTCTTATGATGTAAATGCTAAGAAACCAACTATAGATAAGAGAAAATTTTGCAACAGGAAAGGCTGATCAGATTATTGGCCAGAGGTCTCACGCATCGAAACACTTCAAACAAATTCACCAAAGCTGTCTAAAAGACATTAATCTTGAAATTGGAATTTTTTTTTTTCAAAGCTCGCCACAGTGAAAAACAAGCAAACCGTTCATAACGCCGGTATCTGCAGCATCTGCACACATTTCAGGCCGGCCTGCAATATCCTTCAGAGGACAAAGTGTGCAAAATGAATCAATAAACTCGAAAGCCCCAGAAATCTCAAATCCATTAGGGCCACAACGAAGCACATATTACTTCAAAATGGAGTTGCATTAAGTGTCAGATGTCTGTGATAAGGCTGCCTTCATTTGGGTTTTGCTGGGTTTTTTTTTTTCCCCTGATGGGACGCATGAGTGGTGTCTCCTTATCACTCATGCCATAAAGTGCTATCTGTGTCTCTTATCGCCCGTCTCTGCACGAAAGAGGAAAAGAGAGTAAGACTATGACAGGGAGGGAGAGAATGAAGGACAGAAAGCGGCGGATGATAAAAATCGCTGTTCCTGCTGCTGTGGCCACATGCATGTACACCTGTGAGTGGACACAGGCGGTGCGCCGCTACCTTAATAGGCGCGTATCAAACAAGGCCACGGCTCTGACATGCTCTTATCTCCCTGCAGCATTTCGCCATGAACAAATGCGCAGCGCAGCCTAACTGAAGTACAGAGGAAATCAAACTGTTGCAGAGAATCTGGAGGGTTTCTTTCTTTTTTTTTTCTCCTCCGATGGCCTGTTGTGCCTCAGATAAACTTCGCCGCCTTTAACTTTTGCTCGTCTAATTTCGGCCCGTATGTGGAGAATGAAAACGTTTTGCACTGCCTCATCACTTTCAGCGTGAGGAATGAAACGATTCTATCAGCGTTAAGGAGAAATGTAAATCCAGGCCTCACCGCTCTGAAGAGTGTCATGGCTTGCAGATTGTGTGTGTGATACGGCACGTTGACCCCGCTTGATTTGGCRTCACGATACATTCCTCTGAATCCCTTTCGCTATGCAAAGCACAACCCTAATCTCACTGCCTTTACCCTCTCCATTCCCCCCTCCCCTTCTCCCTGCACGTTTGTTTACCCAGCACTCTCTTCGCCGCCTCTCTGATGAGCGTTTTATCTTGCAGCCCACCTTTTCACACCGCCGCGCTCACAATCACGAGTATCACCCGTAATTATCTTGCCGTATTCCCCCGTCCCGTCCCTATCGCCTGCATTCATCTTGGTGCTGGAATTATATGCGTTTCAGCTGGGTGCCGTCGCCCCGAGAGGAGGAGGGRAGGAGGAAAGGTTCGGAGGGTGAACGAGTAGACCCAGGTTGGGTAAAGACAAACCTGGTGGAGATTGTAAATCTGGGCATCCTGCAGACCCACATCTCAGGTGTAATTACTTTAGTTTGCAGCTTCCTTTGTCTCCCATCTGCCTCCTTTCATACACCAGCTCTCCTGCACATGATACAGTTGTGGTTCCAGTCAAAGTCTCCTTGACCTTCTTCCTTCTTCTGCCATTGTGCCAATAAGAAAACCAATTAATGACTTATCCTTCCATCTCAATGTCAAGTCTTTCTCTGAAGAGTAGTATTATGTCTGCTTTTCCGGCGCAGTGTTAATTAACAAAACGCTCGTTTTCCATCCGAGCACTCGCCCCTAACACGCCATTATTCACGGCCGGCATAATGGTTCTTCAGGTGTGAGGCGATCAGCAGGGTTTCACACATAGACAAAACCTGAAACTTCTGAACGTGGATAAATGCGGAGAGGGACAGCGGAGTGGAACTAGGAGCGTGGGAAAGGGTTTCATGAACAAGATGTCTAAAGGAGGGTTCAACATTATGTTCACACTGCAGGCTAATGAGACCCAATTCCATTTTTTTCATGACAGTCTGAACGTGACAAATCAGATTTTTTTTCAAATCCGACCAAGACCTTTTCAGTATGTGGTACTAAATCGGATACATATCTGATGTCTTTCAAAGCAACCTCAGTTTAAACACTTATGTCACATTTCATCTGACTTTTACATCAGTGAGGTTGGTGTGAGCAGATTGAATAAAGAGATAATAATGACACTAACCTTGAGTCATGCTGTTTAAATCTTATAACCCCACACGTCTTCAGCTACAGAATAGAAATCCAGTATCTTTGTTTTTTTTTTCTTTTAATTTTTCACATCCTGGATGACTGAGAAGCCACAGAATTATATAATAGTAAAGTCAGTCTCCGCCCGTATCGATGCTTTACTTTTGGCACGTTGTTTCTGTTCCAAAATAAATCGCTGCACCGTAGCAGCCGACCCGAGGCAGGTTGAAATGTAAACACTGAGCTAAACATGCAGATCAGATCATTTTTCTTTTAAAGGGCTCTGATTGCACAACTTCAGAATCAACATGCTAACATGTAGCATCCACGCTTACAGTATGTGCACTGTGTGCTGATTATGAT
>NW_013952589.1:363833-366187 GCF_001266775.1 Austrofundulus limnaeus
ATTAAATTCTGATTCAATTTTAGTGACAAAGTTTGCTAGAGTACATGAATCACACTCAAAGATATTGATATGCAGCCACCAATGATCTCCCTCCACTGCCACCATGACGAGAAACCACCAMAGCCTTGTTGCAAAGGTTGTGTGAATCCTAAAAACCATCAAGGTTTCACTGATACTCTGCAAAGATCATCTTCCTCTTGGATGATTTTTGTTTTATTTTGTAGTTTGGTTGTCATTCAGTGTGAAGGAGGCTTTTAGGATGCAACCATTGCACTCCTTTGGAGATTGAAAAATTGAATTGAACAAAAGACTCCTGGAAAATGTGTTTTTTATGGCAGCACCAGGACAGGTTTGAGAAAGAAACAATACAAATATGTTGGGTAAGTATTTTAGCACAAAATGAGCAGTGCAAAATACTTGTGCAACATTTGTATTTTAACAGAAACATTCAGTATTTCCATTTCATCAGGATGTTGTGATSAAACTAACTCCTTGCTGTAATGCTATTATTTTACACTGTAGTCCTGTTTTGCCCTTTGTTTAGTTTTAAAAATTCTCTTTTTCTTCCAATCCCAAAAAAGGTGCATTGACTTGAACATCAGTCTATCCTCCTAGTCTTCTTACTTACTGTAAATATCCTTGAGGACAGGCTAACCCTCCTGCTGTCGAATCGCAAGTCCGTATCAACCTCCAACCTGTCCATTTCCCCTTTCATTAGCTTTTCTATCTGGACAGCACTTCCTCTTTACTTGTTTTGTTCRTCCGTCACGGGACAAAAAAACTTGACAAAGTCTCGCCTGGGCCCCGAGCCCAGAAAATCATTTAACAAGTCAATCAGAACAGGAGCCGATCCCAGCGCAGCCATTAGAGAAACCCGAGCTCCCGCCTCGAACCCCCATCTCTCACAGCCTCTTTCACATTTTAGACGCTCTACAAATTGAGCATCATCCTCCAACCCTCAGCAGCCATTTTGTAAATGACGGATCCAGGAAAGAAGAGAGAGTGGGAACAGACATAAAAATGATGTACATCAGGTTTATGGAAAAGATGTGGAGAAAAAGGTAGAAATTAAATATCCCCATTGACTAAAATGGGGGACTTTTAATTCCCTCTCCCTCACGTCCTCGTCTTCTCTCTGAACCCCAACCTTTAGTTCATCAACTTAAAACTGTGATAAAATCCCATTTCTGAGCTTTCATTCTTTCACTTGTCCTCTTTTCCTTTTCGATTCTGCCACAAGGGAACACTCGGGCCTTTGTTCGCTGAATTGGTTTTCAGATGTTATTTTTGCTTAAATCTTTCTTTCTTTAAGTCTATGTGATTAAAATCATCTCAGTCATTTAGCATTGATGCCTTTTGTCTCTCTGGTCCCATTCTGCTGGGAGTCAGGGGGCTTACTACTCTACATCTCACAGGTAGGGYATAATAGGATTTTCTTCTTGACTTTCCCAACACCATCCGTCTGCATATTTAGAGCTTAAATACATGCATATGTATAAATTAAGGCTCAAGGCAATAATCKCAGATTTTAATAAGAAGCGGTGTATAATTTCAACTTTTAAGTCTGGGCGGAAACCAAAAAACTAACAGGAATGTGAATATCTCTACGTGTCCAAACATGACTCTGTTTGGCCARTTTATAAACTAAAATTCGCAAAAGTTGGAGCACCGCACTAAAGATCAAACAAAATGTATTCAGGAACAGGGTTAGAGTGTGTAAGCTCTGGTAAACATGAGAAAATAAGAGGGAAAATGAATCAACAAATACCTTTAAAGTACACATCAAACCCTCCAAGTTCAATAAGAAGGAATAAGGCAAAAGATTCAACTTTTAAAAGCTTTTCTTCTTTATATTTGAGTATTCCTAAGCCTTCCTAGATTTTAAATTAAGAAAAAAAATATTTGAGAGCAAATTGTTTCATTTTACTTTCAACTTGTGTTATTAGTCTTTGGTTCATTTCAGTTTGCTTTGCTATTCAGCCAACTTCAGGTACCTAAATTAGGCAAATCAAAGTACTACAGCTTTTTACAGCTTGTCCCAAAAGGAAACCATTAAAACGTTCATAATATATTTAAAAAAAGCTTTTTAAAAAGGCACATCAACGTCTCCACCTGCTGAGAAAACTGAGATCTTTTAATATCAAGAAAATCATTTGAACTCTGGTTTATAAACCACTCACTGAGTCCATCATCACCTTCAACATTTTATCCTGGTACAACTTCCTCACTGTGAAACACAAAAACAAACTGTTACGTGTCAAAAATCAGGCCAGCAAAATAATCGCTTCACCTCAAACCCCTCTTTCTGAACTGTGTGATCACTCTGTGATGAGGGAGACCACCCTGATCACAGA
>NW_013952589.1:366648-368456 GCF_001266775.1 Austrofundulus limnaeus
CATCGACAACTCTTACAAACTGATGCATGCAGTTTCCCATGTACCGTTATATTTAAAAAGCTTTTTATGAAATTGTTTGGCCTACTCCCTTTCCTGTCCTGATATTTCTACTTGAAAGTCCATTTAGTTTTACCAAAGGTAAATTTCTTAGAGGTTTGGCATGTTTCCTAAAAAAAACAAAACCTGTCATCAGATATTAAGGATCAATGTTAGGTTGATACTTTCTGATTTTTCTGTAATTTAACACAGGGGACAATAAGTAATTTTATTTGCATTGCTTAGGGACTGTTGAACCTTTTACATAATCCATAAACAAGAATAAGTCATACCTACTGATTGTATATAGTGTTGATCATTTAAGTAACACTATTAAGCAATTTAAAGTACAAGAGACTTATGCTGGACACTGAGTTTATTTAAAGCTACTTTGAATATTTTAGCTCTTTCTTTACCCTTTTAGTACTTGYAAACGATGAACAGATGTGTTTGTGATGATGGAAKCATCCTGTTACAAACAGCCATGTGCAACTGTTACCTACACAACAACCTCATGACCCTTTCAGCCAAACTTTCCCTCCTCTGCAAAGCACCTAAAAGGTTTCAGATCCCACACCATCCTCCACCTCCACACTCACAGAGGAAGTGACAGAGAAGCTCTGAGAAAMTCGTCTCAATCCCTCCTCCTTGCTGTCTTCCTCGTCGTTTGTCTGCCAACAGCCTTGATTAATGGTTTGCTTTAATTAATACTTTTACAATACTTAAAGCAAAGACCTTGCAATTAGCATTGGCCTAAAGAGTGTAATCACCTGAGCTCATCCAGATCCTTATCCACAGAATGACTGACTGACTAAATGACTGACTGCTGGGTAAAGACAGAGGAGCATGTGGAAGCTTGCATAGCTTTGACATTGGTTTATTGTCTCAGACATTCTGTGGCCTCTCTCTCAGAATSAAATCCAACTTTTTTTGGGAGGTGAAAGTTGACTTTGGCAAACTGTGAAGGCCTGAGGTTATTTCTTACTTTTCACATCCTAYTTAAGAACTTGGCCAATTATAAAACTTATTTAAAAGAAGCAAAAAAATGTTTTAATAGTACTATATGCATCTCAAAACTCCAAATTAAAGAACAGGGTAACAAATAAAAGCTTGACCTTTAAAAACGGTGATTACTGGTTTGCCTCTTCGTTCTTCTCTTTTCCTTAAATTTAGTTTTAATTTAGTTGTAACTAACTATACACCCAGTTTAAGGATCCCAAAGTTGACATAGAAAAAAGCAGTGCTATAATATCAATGTTGTTTATTCTGTCATGATATATTGTACTTTGCAGTGTACTGTATACAGCTACTGTTCATGGATTCAGCATAGTGTTAGAAACAGGTAAGGGCAAGTTGATCGCACTGAACTAAAGTTTGAGCCTGTAYTGTATGGTTTATAGTGGGGATGGATAAAAAAATTTCATTTGTGCGGGGGTCCTCATAATGGGCTCATTTCTCTCCCAAAAAGACACTGAGCTTTATTTAAACCTTTGTTTGCCTCCGATGAAGGACACAAGGTTAGAAACACTCTTAAATCCATAAATGGCTGTGTCCAAAACAGTGGGCCGGGTCCTCCAGAGGACCTAGCCTACCCAGTCGAGGTGGGCAGGGTCCTTCATAGACCATGAAGACCAGAAAAAGAAGAGGCTGTGAATTTGGATGGTCTAGCCTCCCGTCCTTACCCCGGCATACATCCAGTCGCCTAGCAAACGTGACGATGCTAAGCAGAAGCAAACTTAGACCAAAATTAGAAAAATATCAATATATTAGCA
>NW_013952589.1:369691-376334 GCF_001266775.1 Austrofundulus limnaeus
TGTGTGTGTGTGTGTGTGTGTGTGTGCTCAGTGTCTCGCTTAAGGACACACATAGGGGTAAGGTAGTTTGCCCCGGAAATCTCATTTTTACTATCAGTCTTTTTTTAACTAATGCTACATTAAATTTATTGTTGTATTAAGTGTTGTAAGGCTGGAAATCTGTCGTTGTTTTAGACTTTGCTTATCCTGAGAAAACAGTTAAATATAATCTTTACCATTATTGATAAACCAGTAAATGTGCAGTTTGTTTTAAACAGAATCAACATTGAACCTTTACCACCTTTAGTAAATAGTGCATTTGTTTTAATAGGAAATGGAAACCTCAGGCAGTGAGAAAAATTCCATGGCATTAATTACAAACTGATTAGAAGCTTCTTTTTTTTCAGGAGCTTGTATCATTTAATTGAGGGGAAAATAATGATCACAATTCCAGCAACTTCTAATTAGAAAAACAGCTCCAATCTTATCGGGGGCTGCTTGATGCATGTAGAACACACATTCCTTTCACTTAAACMCACACATATGTATCTAGGAAGAAGTTTCTATAGCTTTTTTTCTCATTCTTAGGATACACACTTGTGTAGGCACTTCACTCTAAAACAGAGTGCCAGTTTAAGCACATCAAATCAACTGCGGATTATGTTTGWAGATATTACCCAAAGACTCAGTCGTGCGCTTTCTCCCAAAAAGACACAAACAATTACAGATCTGATAACCCCTGAGTTGTATCACAGTTGTTGCAGTGTGTTTACACTATCTGACACGGCTGAAACAACAGCACAAATAAGAACAGAGAGAAGATTCTCATCTCAACTTTCCCGACTTGCTGCTTATCTCAAACCACAAAAATCGTGGTGCCAAACAGAGCTTGGAACAACACCAAAAAACCTGACGCGCACTTTGACACACTCATGCAAAAAACAAACCACCATTACATCAAATACTTTAAGCTGAATTTCTGTATTTATTGGCAACTGCTGGGACTATTTTGTAATACATAAGAGGATAGTTCCACTCAGACAAACAACAGCTCGGAGAAACCCTTCCGAAGGGGAACCTGTAATGTTTTCTGTTAAATTGGCAAACAACAGAGAGTTTGTGTGTGTGTCTGTGTGTGTGCATCCTCGGGGCGGGAATTGCATTGAGTACATGACTCATGTTATGGCAATGACACAGTCAGAATCTGCAGCTCTGAAGGACGCATTATCTTCCCGCAGGTCATTGCAGCAGTTTCACAACATCCCAGCTGGGATTTTTATTCAACAAGAGCTGCTCTGAGAGAGGGTGAAGAAAAAAATGTTTGTTCTCTCTGCCTCTTATGAAATGTATACACACACACACACACACAACACTATGATTAATAGGCAGTTTTGTCATTGTGTTATTAATGGGAAAAAGGCTGATTTATGAGCCATGTCTAGACACTGTAACTGCTTTCTACTCTCCGGGAGCAGATCAACCRATCACCTTAAGAATGAAGCTTTGAAACAGGTGACGGTTCTGTTGGCATCAGCGGCTTTCATGTGCTTTGATTTGAGATTGAACATTGTGAACGTGTGTGGCCTTTCCGATTCTTTATAAAATGCWGTCATGTGAGTTTATTAGCGAAAACAGCAGTCAATCAGTCCACTGACAGGCCTGGCAAAGGAGTGCTACGGATGGCACAGAGTTAAAAGAATAAAAGAAATGGTAGACAAATTTTGGATGCAGCACTCTGAATTGAATAATTTTATAACTGGAACATTTGACTCAAATAAAAACCAATAAAGAATCTCTTTGTCTTGTGTCTTYATGCCAGGATAGAAAAACACCACATCATAAAGATGTCTACTTAAGCTACTTGAGAAAAAAACAGAAATCAGTCTCCCTTTGGTTCAGTCAACATATTCCTTTACCATTGTTCTTAAGCTTGAATGATTCACATGGTCTTGAGCGTGGATATGTGTTTGCCTCAGTCCATGCATTTGTAACGGGGTGGGGGCTGATTCAGTAAGGCCAGCGGACAGTCCAGGGAAAGTGTCTGGCTTGGCCATCACGGGCTGAGAGCTAAGCCGTTGCTGGTAGTGTGCTGCAAAACTGACCGTGTTGAGGATGCAGTGCCAAAAAAAAGCAGTGATGTGGTTGTGAAAGCACCCCTGGTGTTTGAGAGGAAGGAGGTATTAGGCAAACAGACACATCCATGGGCATGTGCATTGTTGTTACACACACATCTACTCAAACAATGCTCAAACAAAAGTGCAGGCATACATCGTAGCCAAAGAAGGTACACCCTTGAATACACACACAGACATGGTATACATTTGCACACACTCGGAGCAGCGAGCCGAGTCACCATGCCAGGTGGCAAGGGGGGGCTCTCGGCTCCGAACAGGAATCGAAGAGGAGGAGAGGCTCTTGGCTGGCCTTGAAAGCGAGATGCATAAGCGGCGGCAGCGTTGCCCAGGTTTGGATGTGGCCAGGGGAAACCCTGGAGGGGTTTCCTGAGCATGCGAGCAGGGAGGACAGGAACGTTGCTGGGATGGTTTCTGGGCAGCTTTTAGGTTGTGGTCAGCCCCTTTTTTGTAACAGAGAAGTGTGATCCCAGACAGAGATGTCCTGTTCTGAGCCGGACCTTCTTGTCCACAGGGCCAGAGCCGCAGTAGGAACATGGATGCTGTAGTGGCCTCAAACGGGGCTCACACACAACATATTGTTACAGCAGATACTAAATAAGATGTGCCTTTTTCTGCCTCTAAGCTGAATGTGCAGCATGGCGAGTTTAGGACAAATGGTATGCTAATTAKCTCTGGAATAGAAATACAACACCAAGAGATAAGGTGCTGTGGTTCGCACCCGGCCTGCCGAGGTGATCAGATAAGTGACTGATGACTGGATACAGTAGCCAGATGGACTGGGTAGYTTCACATGGCAAAAACAAAGCAAAAAAAGGGTCCAACCACACAAATTCCTCGTCAAACTTGGAGAAAAGATAAACCAGAATATGCTGAGAACACACCCTCAGCTRTAAATTTACTAGTTATCTATCAGCTGTGGTAAATCCCAAATCACATGGGAGCTTCTCATCTCAGAATATCCATTGTCTGTGTTGCCCCTGAACCATCCAAAGTACCGCAAACAAGATCAGGTCCCAGTGGGAACTAAGTCTACGAAAGGACAACTGTGAAGAAGAGACAGAAGCAGGGGTTGGTGCGAGGCGAGGGAGAAGAGAGGAGGGATGGAGGTTGAGAAGAGGGAGGGTGAAAGATGTGTGCGCTGGAGAGGCAGGCAGGTTGGGGGGCTGGCTCCCGTAAAGTGAGCTGTGGGGTGTGTAAAGTGAGCAGGGGGCTATTTGGGTCGTTTTCACATAGAGTCTGGCCACACTCCAGAACTGAGAGGGCCAAGGGAGGGTTGGGTGGTGGGGTACTCCTAATGGCTAAGCCTTTCACTATAGGCCACACTGCAGTGAGCCGTAATTGAAGGTAATTGTTGGGAAGAGCCGACACACACAGCTTCCCCACTGTTCCCTGGGCTGAGATGGACAAGCCTGGGATGACAGAGAGGGAGGAAAAAAGGGAGGGGGGAGACGTTTTGGTGGGAGGGGTGTTGAGGGTGAGGGCCGTTGGGAGACCAGGTGAAGACAGAGAGAAGGGAAGGGGGAGAAAGACCAGGACCGTGGAGAGATATTGCATTACCCACCTTCACCATCCCCAACTGTCTTACACAGCATTTGTCTGCTCGCACAATTGTGTAATTGTGTCCCTGCTAAATGGTCCGAAGGGCCGCTGTAGCGTCTTGCACGTAGGTKGGCAGGCTCGGATGGCAGAGATGGACTGAAAGAAGAGAAAAGACACAGTGAAAGGAGAAACGCAGAGCTGGAGGATAAAACGCATGCTGGGACACCAACTTCGAAAACATTCCAAAAATACACTTTGAAATATTTTCCTTTTTGATGAAGTCTGCTCTGCCCTTCAGTAAATTTGATCTCTTTTTTTTCTCCCCTTCAATGAATACATTTCGCTCTTTGTCACACACATACATTCTCAAATAGATTTCATGAGGTGGTGCTGAGGAGATGATGTTCATGTGTGTGTGACTTTGTGCGCTCAAGTGTGTGTGTGTGTGTGGGCAGGAAATGGAGGAAATCACCTTCCCCACTTTGCCTAGCCTCTTCGGTTGGATGGGTTTAGCTCCATGAGCGCACTGGAGCAGGAAATCCAGATTCGGAGCCTATCAGCGAAATAGCACATATATGACTCCCCCAGCATAAGTCGGTCTAATCAGGCCTGCCAACCCGCTAACTCCGTCACCATCATCACCAGGCRCCAGATTGACTCCTGAGCCCAAATCACAGCTCCTGCTTTACGCCATAAAACGATTCCTGTATTGGTTTCCCCCTTAAACCTGGTGAAGCTAATGCAATGTAATGTAAAAATTAGACGCATAGTGCTACTGTGYTGCGTGTCAGCAAGTGCAGATTTGACTGGATGGGGGAAAGGGAAGCAACTGGACTTATTAAAGAACACGAAGATGGAAAAAATTTAAAAAAAAATCAACCCAATTACCCAGGCGAGTTACTGTTCTCCAGCCTCTTGCAAGTCGGGCTGGTGATTGTAAAAATGTTGTAATTTGCGAGCGCTGATAGTGACAGAAAAGTGGCGCCAGATCCTATAGTATTAGAATTAGGAAAATGAAAGAAAGGATTCGATTTTTTCCTATCAGCAGTGTGCTTTCTCAGCTAAATAAGCTCATGTTTTATTTCCAGCGTAACCTTTCTGCCTTAATTACTCAGTATCTCTGATCCGGGGTCCCTGCTTCGCTTTTGGCATCAGCAGGGGTCGACTGTGCGCACTCACATCAGGACAAGCTTTGATAATTAACCAGGCAAAATGCACATTTTATTCGCCTTCTTTTTCAAAATGCAAGATCTGGCCCATAATTACTGGGCTGTAATTAAAAGTTCCAATCTATCTGTTGGATGAAAGCGTCTCAATAAAAGAACAGGAGAAATTAGACCTTAATCCTCTAAGCACTGCCTTCTATTGTCCCCCCCGTTCTCCCCAACACCCCCCTCGCTTTATGTCCTTTTCACACATGTTGAAGTTAAGGTTTACATACACACACTTTGTCACACACTTTATATATATATCAAACCTGAAAAGACAAACCCCATTTTGACTCGGAAAGCTTCATTTTTTTYCTCCTCACCTCCTCTAGCTAAAATGTATAATGTAGACCATTATGTTCTTTAAAAACTCATTACAGCATTTGAAATGGGAATCTTGGAAAGTCTGTTTAAATATTGCTYCCTCCACATTGTGTGGAGATGGAGGGGGACACACACCGAGGGATGTGGCATGCAATTAAGAGCAGAATGGATTAATTTCCTTTTTTTAAAGTTATTGAGACACAATGATGGGAGAAGCTTTCTCTGTTTTCTCCCCCAACACTCATCTGTATTGACGGCTCCTCCGTAAGCCCCACTGCCTACCCTCTCCCAGCTAATGACAGTTTGTATTTCACACAACAGAAACCAAGGAAAACCCTTTGGCCTTTCCCTGTGAAGAGTGAAAAGATAGACCGAAGAGGAGAAAAGAGGTGTGACAGAGCCGTTTGACTTTGTAGGTCGTAGCTGTCATGGTGTGGAGAGGAATTAGTCCTAAGACAAACATGTCAGGCAAACTAAAAGGCATTAATTTGTTCACATGTTGGAACAACCCATTCATGTCTCCTCTAGAAGTCACAAAATCTAAAAAGTTTGCAGCAAGGCAGAAATTAAAATGGTACTTAGAAGGCCTTGTCTGCAGGAGTTGTGAAGTCTTTAAACTAGCTTCTATTGACAGAAACTCACWACTACTTCAAATGCCAGTCTAAAAAATTGCTTATTTATATCAAAAATTGAACAAATTTCGGTATAGAGGCTGCATATAATAAACATCTAGAACAATACTAAATGTGTAATTTATTTCTTTTTTTAATGTAAAGCAACATTGTTAGACAACAGAGCTGCCTTTATGCATAAGCAGCAGCAACTGCCAGCAGGAGGACCTCAGGAGCGTCTAAATACCATAAAATACAAGTTTACACATTTTTGTTGTAATAATAMAAAGGAAAATTGACACAGTTTGATATTTATATTGACAGTAGGGTTGGGCAAAATTGTACCAAATGCAATTAATCACCAGAAAAACTGTCAACAATTAATATTTGCCTTTTTGCAAGTAGATCGGTGTTATGACGTATTTCTATGTGCAATGCACTCTTACTACACTGCAAAAACTGTCCATCTAACCAAGGTTTAAAACCTTATATCAGCCAAAAAGTCTTTTTGATCTTGTTTTGAGACTGATGTACTAAACAAGAATTGATTGTGTAAGAATAATAATCTGGTTTTCAGAATGTGTAAGATTATTTGTCTTGTTAGTCTGAAAATTCGACCCAAATTAAGTCAAACATTTCTGCCAATGGAGTAAGAAAATTTTACTTGGTAAGATTGTTGAAATAAGAAAAAAATTTGAGTCAAATCAAGTATTTCAAGAATCTTACCAAGTAATTTTTTTTACTCCTTTGGCAGAAATTATTGACTTAATTTGAGTCAAATTTTCAGACTAACAAGACAAATAATCTTACACATTCTGAAAACAAGATTATACACACACGTATATAT
>NW_013952589.1:376344-377907 GCF_001266775.1 Austrofundulus limnaeus
ATATATACGTGTGTGTATAATCTAGTTTTGAATGTGTAAGATTATTTGTCTTGTTAGTCTGAAAATTTGACTCAAATTAAGTCAAAAATATCTGCCAATGGAGTAAGAAAATTTTACTTCGTAAGATTCTTGAAATAAGAAAACATTGAGTCAAATCAAGTATTTCAAGAATTTTATCAAGTAAAATTTTCTTACTCCATTGGCAGAAATTATTGACTTAATTTGAGTCAAATTTTCAGACTAACAAGACAAATAATCTTACACATTCTGAAAACAAGATGATTATTCTTACACAAGCAGTTCTTGTTCAGTAAATCAGTCTCAAAACAAGATCGAAAAGACTTTTTGGCTCGATATAAGATTTTAAAACTTGGTTAGATTGACATTTTTTGCAGTGTAGGAAGCGTGCATGTGAGCCTGTGGCATATTGTGTTACTAAAGATCTGCTGCCAGTCAACATTGTGGAACAACGGTCCACAGAAATTGCATTATTTATGTCAAACTTGGTCTTTGGTTAAAAAAATAAAAGTTTAGCGAAAGCAAAACCCAAGAATTAAAGCACTTTGGTGGCCTGTATTACTCTTAGACCTGTAAAATCATTATATAGTCCCCAAAATGCAAAGCTTATGATTAAACATGAGTATATATTAAATTAAACCAATCCTCTTTTTAGCAGATATTCAAATTAAAACTGCCATCATCAATTCAGGTCTGAGAAATGACTTAATAATCAGTCTCATATGAAGTCTAGCCTGCTACAGTAACATAGACTACTAATCCAAACGTGGCTCTTCTCCTCTCCTGCACCTGAAAACCCTCCTGATCCCAGATGAATTCCTACAATTGGAATGAAAAGGCATCAACATGCCAAATCTCCGAATGGAAAATCCAGAACAAATGCCTACACACCTCGTGGCCTTTCCTTTCATCGCATCACATCTTATCTCATGTTTTTACTCCRTCAGTGGAGGTGCAGAACAATGAGAGCACAAACCAAATGAAGCCTTTGGTTTAAACAGAATACCATGGTTTTAAATTTAAAGGATGCACACAGAATCCTTTTAATGATAGAGCCATTTGTTGAAATTGTTGATGTCAGGGTAGACCTGTCATCGCTAACCTTTTGCTAAAGTAACTGATTGGTCTGTATTTTATTGCAAAATATAGATGAAAACTATTAAGAATTGAGTTAAAATTGTAGTGATTTTATGTTTCAACTATTTTTATGTGACTGAATATATACCTGTACAAAGCAGATACAAAATAATTATGTGTTTTGTGAAAAATAAATATCACAAAAAATATGTCTGTACATTAGAGGTACTGCAAAACCTGTTACTTTGACTGGTACAAAAATGATAAATGAAGCATAATCAGATCAGTATGTCCTAATTTTAAATGTATTAGTAATTACCATTTTAAAATTTTTGTTGTTTTTTTAAAGTATTTCTCATTTTAATTTAGATGCAACAAAAAAATCTAAAATTTAGGTGCAAAGCTTTTCTGCCTTTTCCTTTCTCTCTCATCCTCTCTCTCTCTCTCTCTCTCTCTCTCTCTCTCTCT
>NW_013952589.1:378554-393782 GCF_001266775.1 Austrofundulus limnaeus
ACACACACACACACACACACATTACACTGTGGTGCTCCATCACTCCTGCCATACCTTCATCACAACAGAGAAGCCTAATCACTCACTCTGTATCCTAACCAAAACAAAATGGTGCCAACCAGTAGCTTTTAGTCGTGTTTACACTTTTAACTCCCCAAATCCCCGCTTCCCCACCCGCTCTCGCTCTCCCTTCCTCGTGGCTCGTGGCGGCATGGGTGATTAATTTGGGCTGTGCAGACAGGTAAACACAGGCCTATTTACATGGCTTACCAGCCACCATATTTATACTCAACAGGACTAAGCTTCAGATAGAATATCCTCAAGCTCCATCTGTTTATTTTCCCTAACTGCTCCTTGAGCTCCGTCCTGACACCCGCAACCCCCCGACTCCTCTGTACTCCTCTGACCTGCTGCTTTCTCAGATCAGACTTTGGGTATTTTCTATCATTTTCCCATAGAATGTCATTTAAACGGTCATGATTTTTAGATTTACAAAACCTTGTTTACTGTGTGAGTTCCTACGTGGTCTCTGTTATACCCCCATCATGCTGCAGGATGAATCCAGGATTGTGGAAAAAGCAAGGAGCAACATWCTTGTTGAGCGCTATGAGTGTTGTATTATCATCACTGCCTTCAGTCATGTTCAGTCAAGTTCCTCAAATTTGCCGCAGTWAAAAAATGTTCTAAAATTTTGTTTGTCAYTAAGAGTRTAGCTGGATCAKCATGACCATCATGATGCGGGACGGRSGCTGTACTGATCTGTCGTGSTGAAGCGAGAGCTTWCTCAAAAGGTRKAGCTCTCGATTTACCARTCGGTCTACGTTCCTACCCTCATCTATGGTCACGAGCTTTGGGTAGTGACYGAAAGAACAGGATTGCGGAAACAAGCGGMCGAARTGAGTTTTCTTCGCAGGGTGTTTGGGCTCTCCCTTAGAGATAGGGTGAGATGTTTGGTCATCCGGGAGGGACTCAGAGTAGAGCCGCTGCTCTTCCACATCGAGAGGAGCCAGTTGAGGTGGCTCGGGCATCTGGTTAGGATGCCTCCTGGACGCCACCCTGGTRAGGTGTTCTGGGCACGTCCCACTGGRAGGARGCCCAGAGGAAGACCCCGGACTCGCTGGAGGGACTGTGTTTCTCAGTTGGTCTGGGAAYGCCTTGGGATTCCCCCAGAGGAGCTGGCCCAAGTGGCTGGGGAGAGGGAAGTCTGGGTCTCTCTGCTYAGGCTGCTGCCTCCTGACCCAACCCTGGAAAGYTGGAAGAAAACGGAYGGACGGACTGGATCATCATCCAGTGTAAAGAAGGCCTTAGCATAAACAATAACAATATGCTAACAATGTACCCCAAAATTTGAGTTTGCAAAATCGTTATATAAGTACAAGTAAAAAYAAATCTAATGTTGTAACAATAAGCCAAATAAATCCTTCGTCATAGCTGGAGTAATCAGTCTCAATGTGCAACAAAGACCAGTCTATCCAGCAACTGCCACTTTTAACCAGGAAATGATGCTTTAAGATAAAAATAACACGGCAGCCTGCTACAACCCTGAAACTGTCAGGTTGTGTTGGACCACAGTTTTTGATTAGCATAGGTTTTAGATACAATTATTTTTTTTATTTTGACTACAATGATATGACAGTTAAGGTGCGAGAGAAAAGCTAATCAATAAATATTATAGTATCTTACAAAAAATAGTTTTCTCTTGTTATGCACAAATGAAAACAAAATAAAAAGCCAATTTTTATTTTACGTAGCTAACATATCCAAACATTCACTCGTAMGTTTTAGTTTATGCCTTACCAGAGAAAGAAAATTAGTGCAGTTGCTAGGCTATATTGTGGAGTCAAATACTTAATTTTATCACTCGATCACAATTRGTGGTGAGCTGACTACTCATGTAATTACAGTTTTAACATGTGGTCACAACTAGTGAGCACACAGTGGAGGTGTTGTCATGCCTCACATTCCTGCAGCTGCACACAGGCTGACCCGGCCCAACCTGCCTCAGTTACCAGTCATTCTTTTGTGCAGCCATGTTCGCCTTCACCCAGCCGTGACGGTGGAAGGCAGAAGCACGAGTTCGGAGGTGACTTCCTGCTTTGTTTAGAACAAGACGTCTTGGTTGTGCAAGAATGACTTGTGCAAATATTTCCTGCTAAAACATTTTTTCCCTCCTTCATACACAAAACTTCTTTTACGGGCCTATTTTTGACCCATGACAACATGCCCTTTTTAATTATATCTAATATTTGTTGAAAAACATAGTTTTTTCTCACCAATTTACAAACATCTCTATTTTTATTGATGTTGTTACATTTTTCACACAGATCTTGCTCTTGTCTATGTGTGGGAAAGTTTTTGTTAGCTAAATATCTAATGAACCACTYGACTGATATGAATGAAACTCAAAAACAAATCATTAGATATGTATCTACAACTAATTAACTTTAAAAAGTAAACCCAATTTAAGATGCTAACCTTAAACTGATCATTAAAACASAAAAATGTATTCATGACTCAGCCAAATGTACAAGACATTGACCTAAAATTTGATATGGCAGCAGAAATGCATCCCCCRAAATATATTCTGATCTCTAACAGGTGCACAAAAGTTTTAAAATTATGACCTTATTGTTTGTATTCAACTTTGTCTATCTTTTCACAAAACGCGTCATGAACCTGGTTCATAGCTCTACAAGTGAAACTTTTACACAWAGAGCTAAAATTAGATGAGGTAGTAGATGAGGGTCAAACAATGGGACAATTTTGGTATTCATTGCACAAAATGGTATCTTTTGCTATAAGGAATGTTAGGCCTTTATAATTATAATTCAACTAATTTTTCTCCTTTCACCAATTCTTTCAATAAAAACTGTGAAAAATCTAAAATAATCTTTAAGCTAAATATCCTTTTTTGTATATTTTATCTTAAGTGGATTGCAACTGATGAAGACAGCAGAAAGCGGGCTACTACTGGAAAATCCCAATTCAAGCTCTGCTAAGTGGTATTAGAAATATATACTAAATAAATGCAAGTSGTATTAAACACATACAAGCGTGCGTTATCATACTTCTAAAAATCGTGCATTTGAAATCACTAATTTAATTACTGATCCACAGATTCTTAGTCCGCAATCCGTTCTTTTAAGATTTAGCATACGAGCAATGCTGCAAACATATCGCCCAGATGTTTTCCCTCTCTCTGTGAATCCCATCATGTCTTTGGGCAGGGATAATTACTTATCAACACTGGAGTTCCCCTTAAARGGTTGTCCGAGAGCAACACAGGCTGTCTGTTTGTCTGGGGATTTTTTATYCCACCACCTCTTGGAGATGATTTGTCTATTATCTTCGGTGGATTTGCTCCTCTCTTCATCTGCAGCGTATTACTGCCATCATAAAGCTGCAAGGTCAGGAGAAAGGCAGGCAGGGTGGGGGGGGGATGTGAGGAGAGAGAGAGTAGGGAAGACGGTCCTTCTTTGCAGACTTGCCTAGAGAGGAGCTCGACTCAGAAAAGTTTTTGCACATTTGCCGCATTTGTATGTAAAGTAAATGTATCATTACCTTTATAATCATTGWGACGGTTTTCTGTCTTCACAAGAAAAGAAGACACTTCGGTACAAAAGGCCTGGATTTCATTCATATACGTATATACAGAACGCCTCTTACACACGTGTTTTAAACATGACTAGACATATTGTGGCAACATATGGGTACATATTGAGCCAAAGCAAACCAATTTAATCTAGTTTACAGAGTTTCCATTCGACTTGTTTATTCTAAACTATCACAAAAGGAACTTTAAGCTGTTGCAACACAGGAATGACAAAACCTTGTATCATTCAAATTATGTGTTCTTCTTCTTTTCTGATATGTTTATGCTAGTTTGTTATTTTCAAATAGACTGAGCTGTGAGTTATGTTGCACATAAATAAACTCTTATCTCTTTTTGCCTGTGAGTTTCTGCTGTCAGTTTCACAGCATTGGAATGAAACATTACAGTACAACTCTGCAGAGGGAGGAAAAAATGCTAAAACCAGTATCTCATCTTGCTGTGATGGTTGGAGATGAGTCGGTTTCCAAAATTGCAAGATARTGGACAACTTTTCAGTTGCAGTCTCAACAGTATGCAAAATTGTACTCTATGCGTGTTATTTTGTTGTCAACCCACGTTTTACTAATAACAAGAGCTTTACTTTGACACCTAAATAGGAGCTCTCTCCTGACAGAAAACAAGTCCAACTTTAACACAGAGCCAGTGACAAATAATAATAAATATAAATCTGGTTCACGTCTGCACAGTACATTCTTTTGAGTCAAAAATTGCAGGGCACCCTTTTGAGTCAAAAGTCACATAGGACACCCTTTTATTTCAGAAAGGAAAGGAAAAATGACATATATGATTAATGGCCTGTTTTTTAGGCTATGTCCAGAACATGGCAGCCATATCAAAAGCCATCAAATTGGATCAAAATAAAAGGGTGTCCTGAGACTTTTGACTCGCCATGTAGAATAAATTCTAATAAAAATACAGGGACAGCTGATTCAAAACACAAGACTATAATCTTTTAAAATTCAGGTGAGGAAATCGAGAACCCCTGCACATGTTTTGAGACATTTGAGGTTTTCCTTACAAACATTATCTGCCAACAAGTCTCCAACCAGCGGAGCCAAGTGTGATACTACCTGTGTACAGTCTTGCAGCCCCAAATGCAGCACCCACAATGAGAATCAATGTGAACTACAGAGCTGTATTACTATCAGTCCTAACCAGTGWAAGCAGGTTTTAAATGAACAAGTAAACACCCTTAAGATACCAGTATGACCATAGACAGATAAAAATGCAAATRCCTAAATGAGAAATTTGGAGTAATCAGCACATCAGTAATGTAATCCAACCTCATCCAGATCTCAGCAGCCAAAGTAAGAGTCCTCTAAAGCAAGCTGAAGGTAGAAAAGGGTCATACTTTCTATTCTACATGCTGACACAGTGCAGCTAATACTTCACAAACCAGCCTTAATCAGCCGCTGTGCTGACAATGTAATTATAGAAGTGTCCGGGCAATGCAGACATCCYGGGAATTCTAATTATTTATAAGACAGTGTGGAAGATTCATTGGTTCATCCAAAACACACAAGCAGTTCTGTGCACCTAAAATCATCTCGGCTTGACAGCTGGRCCATAGATGTATATAATAGTATGAAGAAAAGCAGGATCATATGGTCTGAACTAAAACCAATTAACAAACTTAAACGGCGGTTAACACATTTGTTTTTGGTGTTAATTTGAAAGGTTAGAAGTTTAACGCTGATATTGATCTCAACAGTGGTTTTGTTTTACTTTGATGGCTTTTTTAGAGCGAACTGTGACTAATTTAGGAATTTCCATTGCAYAAGCAAGGCTGTATTATGCTAGTTTCTGAGTTATTATTGGTATACAACAAATTCAAGGAAAAACCAGTAGTGCTATAAATTGTTTCTTGAATATCAATCATCAAAACTGTTTCATTTTAGTTTTTTTTTAAACAGGGTTCAGTTCATGATAGGAAGTAAAGCATAGCATAGCATTCTTCAGTCTTTGCAGTGCATTATAGCTAAAATTATAATGTTCATTGGACTGAAGAAATTTATTGGAGGTTTGTTTATGACTGACTTGTAAGAAAGCATTACACATTTTATATGTTTTTCTTGGGTGAAACATGATATAGTTTTATAAAGCATAATGTGATTATTTATATGATTAAACTGGTGATTTTGTGTACAGATTGGTCTGGGTGGCCATAAATATAGTTACTCAGGGCAGGCAGTACTGTTAGATTAGCTGCATGCCTGAAGACACTTTCAACACTTAACTGAGCTGTTGTTTCAACACTAGGACAGGAAAATTGTATGAGGACCTGACTACAACTTTAGTGTGGCCCTTTTTGATGATGCAATGACAATAGGCAAAGTCAGGGCCTGAATAAGGTTATAAAAGTGTCCTGGTTTCCTGAATCGAAGCTGAATGCAGAAACAAGCTCTGAGCTAATAAACCTGCCTTCAGTCTGCGCCCTGTGTGGTTGTATGAAGTCTTTTTTGCATTCAAACATTCATGTATTGGTGTATTTTCTATCTGGTACAAACACGTAATAAGGTAAACAAACACGTATTATTTCCTTTCAGGACTTTACTGAACCCTATGTTAGGATCTAGTTATGATCARTGGCCTTGTTCATAAAACTTCAAATAATACAGATCCATTTTTTTGGTAAACAGGTTCATAAAATCATTTAAAGTCACATCAAACAAGGTATTTTGTCACAAACTTACAATATAGGTCCTGTCCAGCTCTCTTAAAGCCTCCATCATATTGATGACAACCACGCTACAATTTCCATAACCCATTAAAACTTGGATAAATTGCTGCAAGGTTACAAAAATCACCTGTCAGTCATGGTACTGTTCGTACTCACCAAAATAGGTTTCCCTCTACTAAAAGCATCAGCATGATGCTACCRCCACAAGAATCATGTCTACTCTAGATTCTTTCTGGTCTTGTCAAATCACAGCTATAGCATTGATACAAATCTAATGTGGCCAAATCTGCTACAAATTCTTGATAACCGAGCCATGCTGGTGCATGAAAGCCAAACATCATGGTTGCACTGCAACCACACTCCCTCACATTTCACCCAGGACCTGGATTAGCTCTTACAATGATGATAAACCACCACAATTATGCTATGGAAGCTATTGTGCACATGTCTAAACAATGTGGACCTATGACACGATCAGAATCTATGGGGATCCCATGTGTTCTTATAGCATGTACGGAAATTTCACTAAGAGTCTGCAAAGACCATCCATGTTCTGGATTGCTTTATATGCAGTGGCCAAGTTGCCATCCATTATGGAATGATGCCTAAACACCTTGCTTATCCATGAAGGTAGAATCATAGTGGTCTGCAATTCTTGGTACTAATTAACATCTCAAACCTGACTCTCTTTTTATTARCTTTCTTTAYCTGCTTTTCCATGTAGGGTTGAAAGGAAACCTATTACCAGGGGTCATTGTGTGAGAGGCTTGGACAGGTTGAAAGTCCATAACAGTGCTCAGTCTTGATTTATTATGGCAAACATGGTTAAAACAAATAAACTTGCCAAAAATTATCAAAACCAGTTGGATACCATTTGAAATTTGCACCAATAGGGAAAAATAAAGCAATAAATAATTAAAACAATAAAGTTTTACTTTATTCTTGCTGTTGGATATTGCAACTTCCAAATTAGCCCCTTGGATAGTTCATACATGGTAAATTGTATTCAAAATAAAAATCTGAACAAACATTTCTTTTGATCATTAATAAAATAAAACTATAAGAGCCACTCGGCAAACAGCACCAAAATCCAACAGTGTGAGCATGTATCCTCTCCACTTCACTCAGCAGCTGGAAAAGAGGCAGAGTAGCATCTTTCTTATCTGTGTCTGTATGCTTGTGTACAGTAAGAACCTAATCTAATCAGCTCACACTCACTGCTTCCTCCAGCTGTATTACTGTACCAGGAGTGTAATGCAGAAAGAGGGAAACGGGGAGAGATAAGTAATATTGATCTGATGTGGTGATTGTCACTCTGTTGCCTGCCTTGAATAGCTAATCTGTTCTCACACGGGTCAGAGGGAAGAAAGGCAGCAGGGGCTGCAGGTTTAACCACAGCGAATCGACAAATTGTTCTCAGTGTGGGGTGATCAAACAGCARCTGATAACATTGGGTGTGAGTTTGTGTCTCCTAGCTACTGCAGCTAATTTTAGTAACAAAGTTTTAGCCACTTTTTTGTACTTTACATTGATTAGATTGGGGTTTTTTTTTTTTTTCAGAAAATCAAATCAAGGCACTTGAAATGCAGAGGGTCCATGTTKGTTTCTTATGAATGCAAGTTGCCCAAATGATCAACTCTCAACCACTGCGCTCTATAGTTGATATGAGGTGTATCTGCTAACATGCTTTTCATTTTTTGGTAAACATGGCACTGCATTTTGACCAAAAACCACCATTTTACTTTCATCTGTTCACAAAACAATGTTCCAGACAAACTCAAGTTGTACCACCATACTCTTAGAGAGAATACTCTCCTGAATCCCTTCCAAACAAACACTATTTGATCAGTCTGTTTCCAAATTGTATGTCATGATTTTTTTTTCCTTTTGATCCTCTGTTGAATAAACAAATGTGTCACCAATATTTCAAAATATTGGAAAGATGGAACAAACCAGAAAATGGAAACAATGAAAACCTGATAACATMCAAGATCATAAGAACAAGACACGTTCAAACAAGCAACGATTTGGCAAATGAAATTAGGGCATTAAGATTCAAAAACCAAAACACAACACAGAAACAGAGACTAGAAGCTCTCATTTCTTTAGCTCGTGCCTTCTCATCTCTTTGTCTTTCATGCAGCAGTGTTAAATTGACAGCTCAGATGGAAGAATGTGTGATTTTGTTTAATTTGGGTTGACGTGACTGATCTCGCTTTGTGTTTCTTACATTCTGATCTTAAGTGGGAGGGTTTAAGAATGCAAGCAGGGAAATTGAAGATGTGACAAATAGGAATTAAGATGAGGGGGTATGAGGGGGAAAAAGCTTGGGAAAACTACTGTTTGTACAGAAGTTGAATGAAAAACACAAAAACAGGTGATAAAACCWAAAACTGAACAAACACATAAAGTAAACAGAAACACGGCCCATTAGGAAGCCTTAGTTATGCTGTAAGAAAAACGTGTTCAAAGACTGAAGTCGATATAAAACCACCACTGTTAAATAATATGATTTTTAGAAGGAATAAAACCATACAACACCAGAATTCTGGAAYCGAGTGGGGGTTTAATGTCACCGGAGCTGACAGGAAACCACACACTGCCGACAAACCAGGAAGTTGATCCATTTATACAGAGTCTTCAATGCCTGCGTTCGCCCCCTACTGACCTACGGCTGAATCACAGGCATTCAGACAAAATTCTCACCTACTGTTCTCATAACATTTGATTATGTGTTGTTATAGATATTTCAGACATGTAACTAATCAAAACATAATAGATTAAACATTGTCAGCATTATAAAAAGGAAAACCTAAGGATATAGTGTTGTGCTTCTAACATCAGTACTAACCTGTAATAACTATAAATTTCTTCAATGCAGTAAAACTGAGTGCTGCTTTTCATCCCAAAGGTTCTGTCAAACCTTGAAAATAATATTGCGTGCAATTTCACGCAATATCTTTTTAACTCCAAAAATGAATCAGTCGAAAATGTCAAGGATTTCATTCAAACRCGTTCAGTGATTCATTAGATACTTTGCTGACAGACAGAGTGATGACAGATATGTCAAACTTTTAAAAAGAGTGAGTATGAGTTTGGGATCTGTTTCAGCTAYTRTCACAWTAAATTTTAGCTCAAAACAGTATCTGTTTGTTGAATATCCCCAATTTGTGATCAGAGMAGTTCCAAACATCCTTCCAATCCGACTAGATCACTAATAGACCACACATGGCAGGAATATCTCCAAAGACTTTCTTTAGAGTCATCACGATAATYGAGGCATCCTTAAGATTGTCAGAAAGGCAACATTGGGCCAAAAATTGACAAGTCGCGTGACAAGGTAAATGYCTTTAAAATAAACCTTTACTATTTTTAAATGTTACTGAGTCACAGAAAGAAACATGTTTTTCCTTGTAATCATCTTGCTCAATAGATTTATCTTAGGGCCCTATGGGGATGTCCCAATAAGTAGGTTGTGGTCCATGTTCAGTTTCTTAACTTGCCTCASTAATCAGTCTTATCAAAGTGAGAGCAGTCAGGTATAGTCCCAGTCCTTACTGGTGCTCATGGGGCAGCCGGTGGTTGAGTTTCTGCTTTGTTGCTCCCTACTTTTTTAGATTTCTTACAAATCACTATCTTAAGAACTTTTTCTCCACATTGAGCACTTTGTTGATGCCGAGTAAAATCTTTGCATTCAATAATCTGAATTTCCAGACAAGGCCCTCTCRCGTTCATCCTCTCCTGCAAATCTTTTGCTCCCATCATTTCTCCTGTCTGCACCTGGAAATAGAAAGGAGGGATTGATGCTGCAAACACGCCACAGTAGTTTTCCATTTACCAAAACCAAACATCAGCCGGCATATCTCAGACACCAAAGGGTCTGCCTGGGTGCCCTCTCTCCCTGATTCTCTTTCCTTCTTCACACCCCACCCTCCCCTCCCCCCACCATCTCCTTTTAATATAGAAGCTGGAGATGAAAAATGGTGTGCTTTTGTTTATTTGCCACCGATGCAAATGCGACCACGGCAGGATTAGTGAGTTCTCCATCTCTTTGCTGATAGCGGTGGGAAGAAAGAGGGGATTTTTATGCAAAAAAGATCTCTCCCACCCTTGCTATGACAATTGCAATGCATCACTTCATAGACAGTTTTTAATCTGTTTCAAACCAACCACACTTTGAACTGCTGGGAATGCGAGATATACAACTGTGGGTATATGCCTGTGTGAGTGCATGCCTGTTTGTGTGTGTGTGTGATTGTGTGTGTGTCGGGGGGGTGCGTGTGCGTGCATGTGTATGTGTGTGTGTGCGCGTGTGTGTATGTGTTTTCCTGTGATTAATCTTTGGAGTTGGTTTAAGCACACTGCTGACACAGCACAGATCTCCTTCTCTCTCTGGCTAACTTTGTCTTACTGACTAAATGCCCTTGGATTTAGCGCTGAATAATAAAAACTTTCCTTTCTAATTCAGTTGGTCCATTCTGCCCAACTTTTCTTATTCTGTGAAGCTAAATTAACTAGAAGCCTGCAAATGTATTGAAATCTTCACTGTTTGAGCTACTTAGATTTATATCAGGCTCGYATTTGTATCAAATGTTCTGATCTCAAACATTTCTGAATTTTAAACCAAACAACTTTTTAGTAAAAACATAAATTCTTCTAAATGCAATTAAAAGTCATTTTGAAGCAAAAAAAAGCACAACCAGTTCAGAATTAGGTTTAATTTAAGGTGAAATTCATTGACAGAAATACCAAGAAAGAACTTATGTTTCTTGGTCCAAAGTTCAGTGTAACAGCAATCTGGTTGGATCAAAGYAGCTTAAATGAACACAAATGGTACAATTTGCTGTTGGTTTTTACCCATTTAGAACAGATCTCATCCTTTTTTTCTAGATTATCATTTGGCAAAGTTAAACTGAACTCTAACTTGAACAAAACAGTTATACAGGCTATCTGAAAGTTATAAAGACCGATAGTCTAACTATGGAGACATTATAAGGACCTATATGATTTCATGCCATCGGGTACTTCAAAGGTACCTTGTGGTCCAGAAATACCAAGTTATTTTGGTACCAGACTTATTGTGTAGATCTAAATAAACAAAGAAACAAGTGTAAAAGGTTTGTAAAATGTAAAAAGAAAATTTTCAGACTGAAAAATTTTTAGTGTTCTTTAAGAAACCCTTAATACACTATTATGTGCAATGGAAAGCATTAGAAAGTAMAATAAAATACAATAAAACAGTTTTCAGTATGTACTGTAACCAAGTAGTTTGTGTGCCTAAAATCAATTGTTTTATTTTTTTTTTTAACTCATAAGGCAATGGTACSCAGCCCTGGTTCTTTAAGATGTTTCCCTGCTTTGACACACACAATTTGTATGAAGGAGTGATTAGCAGGCTTCTGAAGAATCTGAAGACCTGCTGAAGAGCAAGGAAACAACTAAATCAAGAACCAGGGTTGGAAACCACTGCCATAAGAATTAGTTAGTATGAAAAGCTATTTTTCCTACTTTTTTGTTCTATCGATCATGCTTTTTGTTTACAATTAAACATACCTAATTTGTGATGGGTCTCATGAGTATTGCCACTAAAAATAACAGGTTTAGAGTAAAAGGCAGTTTTTAACTATCAAGGATGAAAACTTCTTCATGCCTGAAAAAATGACTGCTGGCCTGTAGATGAGTGTAAACTGCAGAGTCCTGGCCTGTAGATGAGTGTAAACTGCAGAGTCCTGGCCTGATGATGCTGCTTGTCTGTGGTGGCTCATTCTTTTGAACAGTTGCTGTTTTGTTTTCCCGATTTATAGCTGATCACAGTCCTCTTGACACTTAATAGCATACACAATATTACTCTGTTTGTGTCAGGGAACTGGTTCTTTGGGGTGATCATCTTTGCTGTAATGTGTTTTGGGGTTTAAAATTCACTGAGAGGTCATGTTTAGAGAATAAACTTTTCAGTTTCTCTGAAACTCCCGCAACATAAATAATGACGACTGGTTTGTGTCTTAGTTTSGGGTCTTCATTTTCACCTGGTGGTTGGCTGTAATCCTGTCTGTGAACAGACCTGTTTGTCCACCATGTGGATGCAATGCATGTAAGGCTGAGTTCACCTGAAAATCCTCAGACTGAAGAAGTCTCTTGAAGGAGAGACCATCCAGAGGACCTGCTTATGTTTTCTTTTCGACTAGTTTGACTTAGACAATCCCTTAGATTTGATGCWCTGAAATGGTTACGAGATGATGGCAAACAGAGCATTTCTTTCTTTTATGTTTTTTTTTTTTCACAATTGACATAAACCCTATTAGCGATACGTGGCTTTCCAAATATGGACTAAAAATTTTGGAATGTAAGCTTTAAAGATAAAAATCTGATTTCATATATTTGCTCCACAGCATCAACGAATGAAAGGAACGGATACGTTTCGCTGGAGTCCATTTGCTGATATATAAATCCCGTCTGTTTACTTCCCTTGCATGTTGCTTTGATTTCACATATTCAGACACCAAGTGTCAGATCAAACCTTCAAACATCCATCATCTAACCCTCAGAAGAAAAGGAGGAAATGCCAAAATCCAAAACAGTCATCAGAACACACATTACTCTTGTCACTCTCACAAACGTACACAAAATTCTGAGTTTCTGCTCGGGATTTCTGACTGACTGCACCATTATCAAGGACATATGAGCGCAAATCACAAAATGGGGAGAGGAAAGAGGGTGAAATGAGGAAAACATGGCCTGTTTATCTTTGCTGTTGCCTTTGGAGTTGCGAGGAGAGCGCCTGGCTCTAGGTAGATACCAACGGGACGACACAAAGGCAAGATAAACCGTTAAGACATTTTTTACTCATCAAATTTAATAAGCCTCATCTCCGACACACAGGTATTCAACCTGGTAAACACATCCATTTTGTAAGCTCTTACGGAAATCCAAAAAAGAAAAAAAAAAGCTCAAACCAGTGGCTGACATGCATTCTAAGCATGTCAGAGTGACAATAAGATACACTTTGTATAATAGAATAAACAGATACRTATTATCCCTTCTGCCTCTCGCTCCCTCTTCAGTTGACACCTCAGCTGCACGATAAAACTCCCCCATCAGGAATACTTTACTTTTGGGCTCCACCTTTCCTTCCATCCACTCGTTCTTTGCATCGGAGCGGCTTTACCTGTGCCCCGCTCGACTGACACCCAGAATTCAAAACGGCAAGCAAGGATTTAATCATTCATCATTATGGCGAAGAAGAAAGCGGCAGTGGCACAATGCTGACACAAAGACAGTCTAAGGGGATCTTTGTGCTGTAAATGTGCTGCTCACAGTGGCTGCGTGACAGCTGACGTTGAGTGGATGAAACACTGATCCAGTGTTTCCTTGTAGAGACATCAGGGTGAATACAGCGGTGCGGCGGCGTGCACTGAAAGCCGCCTCAAAGACCTGAATGCTGCACAACACCTGCATGGCTGTTGTGGCGGATTAGGGTGTCAACGCAGACAAAGGCTGGTGGAACTCAATGCCCTTTGATTCCCCCACCTCCCCCCAACCAATCCAATATGCTCTCTGACACCCGCCATTGTCAACCACTCAATTTTATTTATCACTAGAACAGCTCAATGGGGAATTAGCAAGGAAGAAAATTGCGACAGGTTATTGAAAAAAWAAATAAATAAATACAATTTAAATAAACACTTTTCAGTTAAAGTTAATTTTCCGACCGGGATTATTCGAAGAGCTGGTTGTTTATAAACACAGAAACGGAGGGGGGATTGGATTATATTTCCCTCCACTTTTTTCGGCGGGGGAACTTTGGCGACGCTCGCCTCTGGTGCTGCCCTCTGCTCAGCTCAGAGAACAAAACGCAGGAAGGAAAAATGAAGACTCGGGTCCCTTCCAGCGCAACAGATGGAGCAGAGAGCTGGTGTGGAGAAGGAAGAGCTGGGGGGAGGGGGAGGAGGGCGGTTGAAAGCTGGGGAATCTTCGACAGGAGAACTTGGCTGGACGGCAAAGAGTGTCGGGGCCTGGCAGCGCCACAAAGAGCTTAGGCTCTCCATCCAGCTCGGGCTCCACACCTCTCTGGCAGACATGCCATCAAAGGCTTTGTTTACACAGGCCCGTGCACTACCGGGAACCTTCCTGTAGATGTATGATCAACAGCTGCCCTATTATGCTATTCGGCTGGCACTGCTTTATGCCGCATGGAATTGGCAAAAGTTGCAACATGACTGGGTTTTCTCTCAATATTTGGTGCTGAGCAGTCATTACTGTGGTGGTTTTGACTCTCCGCCAGCTACAAAACACTTAAACRAAAGTGTTGCCTTGACAAAGCATTCTGTCAGTGTGTTTTACTTTATACGAAGCATCGCTTAAAGTGTGCTGAAAGATTTGATTTGAAAGGAAACTCTCGAATCCTCTGAGAAAGCTTGTGGTTGAAAAGATTTCCTCTTCATTATAGGAACACATTTATTTTAGTAAAATGATGCAACAAACTTTTTTTTTATTTTGACTTATCACTTTTCTTTTTCAAACAGGCAATTTCAAACAGGCAAAAAGACCCCTAAATTGACATTTCAATTAAAAGGTTTTCAAGTTATTTTCTAATGTGCATAAAAAATGTTCCTRACAATATAGAGTGTTTGGATTTAGGCTCAAACTATTTGAATCTTAAACTGTTAAGACAAGATGATAGGAAAGTAAAAAAAAGGCAAAATATTTAAAAAAAATAAATAAATCTATAGAAATAATTAATGAAGTGTTTGCCATATTAGAATGCAATACAATGTAAATGCTTTATTTAAATTGGCATCCTCCAGGCCAAAAGGTCACTTGAGCCCCTGTGAAAAGCAGAGAAAAAAGAAATCCCGGTAGCCGCTGTGGAAGGGAAATATGCCACACACGCACACACACACACACACACACACACACACACACACACACACACACA
>NW_013952589.1:394350-400334 GCF_001266775.1 Austrofundulus limnaeus
TGTGTGTGTTTGTCCTGCTTGAATGAACTTGGGAGGGTTGAAGGCTCTTAGGGTGGAATGTGAGGGATGTTATATAAACACATTACCAACAGTACCACCGTACAGCCATACACACCACTGGCGCCACTCCACTCTGCATTAGCTGACATTTTATACAAAAATGGTGAAAACGGACCGTGTGAGGGAGTGAACGAGGGTTGTTCTAGTTCTCACCAGACTCTGTTTGGGTTCAAGTTGTGCTCTTTTTTTTAGCGTCCTTTGACTTTTGATTGTTGAGTCCGCTTCAAAATACGTGGGGGTGACYGTTGTGAGGTGCTGTGGTCACTCAGTCTGCTCTGTGCGACCTGACTATTTAAATTGGAATATAGATATTTACATCAAACCCAAGATCAGGAAAAATAGCTTAAGCACCAAATATGATCTTGTTACATGACAAGCAACGCCTCCAGAACTATGAAAAGACATTTCCAAGCACCATAAATGGTAAACAAATGCCAAAAATGGCGCACACTGAAAATCAAATGTTCTCTTGTGCACACCAAAATGAACACACTGACTTTGAAAAAGTAATTAATTCCAGATAGCATGAACATGAAAGGCAGTGGGATGCTGTGAACATTAAAAGACACAAAAGCCTAAGCGTCGCTTTCCTACGTTTCTTTAAGGCTTTCTCAATCCGGGCCATTCTAAATGGGATTCAATAATGTCCAGGTTGCTTGTTTGAAACTTCAAAGATTTCCTCACCAAACAGCTTAAGTCCAACACGGAGAGAAGGAAAACACTGACAACTCGTTAAATGTCATTGTTCACTTTATCACATTGTACTCTGCTTTCCTGTAGCTCCCAAAGTGGCTTCAGTCATGATGAAGCGTTGAAGAAAACCTGCTCTCTGCTGCTATCGGATACTCATAAAATCAGACGTCACAAGACAAATGACCACTGTCTCAGGAGAGAGGATGGAGTCTTTGAAATTTCCTCTGCTGACCAGGGAGAACTCAAGAGGCGAGTCACATGACAAAGRAAAAAAATGAAGGGAGGYRGAGGAAGATGAATTTATTCTAAAGTCGCTCAAGAAGAGGAGGAAAACAACTTTGGGATGGCATTATTGGTAAGGTCACACCTGTGTTCTGAACAAAATTCCTGCATCCCCACGTAAATGGGTGGAATAGAGGAACCTCAACTCAGACTGTATTTCAAAGAAACCAGGTGAAAGGTAGTGAACAATATTTAGCAAAAGCCTAAGGCAGTAAGTTAAAAAGTATCAATATGTGAAGCATGAAAACTTAATTCCCAAAAGCAAATTTCTAACAATAAATCAAAGATGATGGTCTAATTGTGGTATATTTTTCTCTTCTGTCAACATGTATTTTGCAATGCTAACAAGATGTTAAAAATTGATTTAAACACATGTATTCATCAAGAGGTAAAAAGCGGGTGCATTCAGCAGGTGGTGTAYAGGAGGGTGGTCTTGTGTAGCTCATTTGGACCAGACCCCAACTCTCCCTAGACYTTATTGCTCACCAACAAGCCTCTGCCCCACGACTCATTTCTATAGTGAGATCTTAATATTCTTTGACTAAGTGATGCATTGTGATCTTTGTTTTTTAGTCAGTTGTGGAACAACTCTTTGGTTCTATKTAGCTATGGCAAAACCTAGCAGAGCCAAGCTTACCTTAGTGACCTATAGCTTCTGTGATCCTCAGAACATGTAAACACCCTTAACATGATAAAGTGGCAAGTCCAACCCTAAAAAAACTTTAGAATAAATTATAGGTTGGACAAAGGCGCAAAGCAACCAGGTGCTGACATTAAAGAAGTACAACAAGAAGGATCTAACAAAGATGACATTATTAGGCCAGACTTTTAAAATGATTACCGAGGGCGTAAATGACAATATGATTGCTATATTATAATTACTATATAATTGCCTAGGCCTTTAGAAAACTCTGGTAAGATTCAACCAGATACTCCCAAAGATTCAACATAATCATGTTTGCCTGTTCATCCACTTCTCAGCTTGTATGAACAGGGTAGCATATMTTGGCCAAAATTGTAAAGTAAGTTTCCCACATGTTGCTCAGTTGCCTCAGAGATAGGTCTAAATTGGCTAAAAGTGGGTTGATTCTCTTCTTCCATTGTCCATCGTTGACYGTTTCCCAACCAGTACACTGTGCAAAAATGAGCACTTCTGTTTGCMGACTTGATCCTCCTGTTAGAATTAAGTCTCAGATCTTCTCCTCTAGCAGTTCCAGAACCCAAGTACCACACAAGTCAGTCAAGTAAAAACAAGGACGGGTCAGTGGCATGTTTCTGTGACTTGAAAAGACATAGAAGTGCTTTATGACAGCTGAAACCATTTTTAAACACAAGGAAGGAGGTCTTATACTTTTACTCTACATTATACTGTTATATTCAGCGGTAGGACGTGGTCTTTGTGATGTGCTCAACTGATACTTGTTTTGTTCCAGATGGTGAACTGAGAAGATGCTGTTAGGATCCAATCGCTAGTGATGGTTCTTGATATCAGTATAAGAAACTTTCCTCACACACGATGGTCTTGTTCCTAACTCATACTGTTAGAGAAAAAAAAAAAAAAACAAGCTACATTGATCCAGTTTCTTTTTTATTGGTTTGTGTAAAAAGAAGATCTTAAAGTGAGCAGCAATAGCTTAAAAGGCTTAGTAATGAATGCCTAAACCCAAATATAAAATTCAAAGCCTAATTTGAAACATAAAGTATGTAGCAATTTTAAACAAATACATGTATCTGCAGTGTTAAATTCATAACAGAGAGAAAGTTCTTCTTGTTGGTTCTTTAGAGTTAAATGTAAGGTTATCAAATGCTCTGCAGTAGTTCTTCTGAGTTTGATGTTGCAAAAACAGATCAGAACTCAGATTAGCAGGACAAGTTATCAAGTGGAACAAAAACTAAATTGTGTGACAGATAGTCAARCAAAAACAAAATAAAACAAAGTGATGGCAAACCTGTATGGTTTGCACAAATTTGTATAACAGCTTCTGAACAGATCGCCTCCCACTTCCTCTTTTTATTCCCCCTTTCCTGCGCATCCTGTGTCCGTTAACCCCCTCATAAAGAAACAAATGTTTCATCACCGGGAGACGAGCACACAGGGATGTTAAACCAGTCAAATGGAGTGCCTCCTCTTTCTCCTGGGCCGCCAACAAACCGCTGGCTGGGAGAGCGGCCAGGACGAGAGGCAAGAAAGCCAGTCTGAATGTCAGCTGGCTGGGCTCCGGCTGCCGCAGTGCCGTTCTCCCTGCACGCTGAGAAGCACAAAAAAACAAACAAAAAAAAAAAACGCGCACATCCAAGCATGCGTGCTCATCAGCATGCAAATACGTGCAAGACTACAAGCAAACATGCACACAGATTCCTCACTGCCACGCTGCTCATGCGCTGAAGGAGGACGACTGCAACACACACACCCCAACGCCACACGTGCACAGTCCCCTGGCAGCGCGTCTTTCCATGGCGCGGGCCTGTGATACTGAGGCTGAAGGAATTTGCTGTGGATTACTTCTGGACTGAGGCGGGCAGCTTTGGCAAGGAGCGGCCAGGCCACTTTGAGGATTTAACCAGCAGCAGCCGCTGCCTCCTCACAACCCTGGGTGCTGCCCATACACCGGCATTTTACACAAGCACACACACACCTCACACACACACACACATACACACACACACACTGTGACTTGTGAAGCTGAATGTCAAGGATTCATCAAAGATATTCTGAGAACCAAAGATTAAGGTCACTGAGGAGGAACTAAAAAAAATCCTTACACACATTTCATGGTTTTGTTTTGAGTTTAGATAACAGGTTGAGGGTAAGATTTTAAAAGTGAGCATGTWATTCCTTACTTCCCCAACAGTGGAGTCAATGATTATTGTGCAGGGAACGTCAACACTTCTTTAACAAGGATTAGAACCGGTCATCTCAGACACTATCATGACTGTGTGTATGAACAGATCATCTATTTACCTCCACTGTTCGCTCCAAACATTATAAGAAACTCTGCAATCCACTCCAGAAATTCCTCCAGTATGTTTTATTTTCCGTTTCTTATGCAACAAATCTACATTTTAATCATCTTAACACACATGATGAAGATGAGGAAATAACGCGGGGGAACGGAGAACCAAGAAGGCAGGGGAAGCAAAGCGGTGAAAAGAGAAGCAGAGAGTGGATGAAGGAGTCAGGTTTCAGTAGGGGGCAATGCTAGGCTACACAGAGAGAGGGCTGAGGCTGACAGCACCCAGCCGAACACACGCATCATCTTTAATATCGTTCATACCACGGCTCCTCAGTGCAGCTGCATCACCCAGGTTTGGACTGACGCCGCCAACCTGGTCGGACWTTTATTACCACTTTTTAATCGAACAAATCACCCATCACTGTCACTCAAAATCCCATCTGGAAGCTCAAAAGAAAATCCAACCCGACCTTTTTACCTCGCCCTTCTGTTGCTCTTCATCAGCACCTTTTATTCTTCACTTGAGCATACTCAAAAGATTTTTCCAATGACTTTCATTTATTGAAACAAACAGCAACAAGAAAATAAGGTAATTTCATACCTGAGAGTAGCCTTCAACTTTGAGGCGGGAAAGACCAAGTGAAGCRCAGAGGGCAGACGATGCCTCACTTTGATTGCAGAGCGCAATCTTTGCGCCTCAAACACGGCTGTAAATTGGATTTTAAGTTTGAACCATAAATACTGTCCTYGTGCTCACATGCAGTTTGTGGGGGACGGTGGGGGCATTAAGTGGCATATCATCAACTAATACTGCTGTGGATATGGGAGGATTTAAACTACGGGACCAGTTTTGGGTGGAGATGGCACTCTTTTTTAAAAAAGAAAAGGAGCCACAAAAAAAAACTCTTAATTTTTTTATTCTCAAGTATAAAAAAAAACAATTAGAAGCACTTCTCGGGCTTTGATGTTCAACACTGCCCTGCAGGTCAGCAGAGAAAGTGTGTCTTTATCTTAATTGAAAAATTTAAATCATTAACCTGATGCCACTGTTYCTGAATGACAAGTACGTTTCTTTTTTTTCCCTTTCTTACTTTTACTGTTACACAGCCTACCCCTGACCATGCAGTCAGAGAGAACAAGCTTGATAGAGTAGGAAAATAAAAAAAAAATGCAAATTTCAATAATGCAAGAAAATTTAGTGGGTGTAATTTGATTAATAATGCTAAACGGAGGCTGGAAGGGGAGGAGGGGGCTGAGATAGGACAGAAGGAGCAAATTAGCCAACACAGCTGGGGTATCAAAGACTCAGCACTCTGCCTTTCTCCTCCACGCCTCCACAAACTCAAATTAAAAATTGATATCTTGTTGTAAAAGCTTCAAAACTGTTCTCCTTTATTGGATTCTTTTTTTTTGTTGTTGTTGTTGGATTTTTTTTTTGTTTGTTTTCTTCAGCCTAACATTGGGCTCAGCAAACGTATTTCTGATCAAAGCAAAATCAGTTCCTTAAAAACAAASCTGAGTCCTTGTTTTTAGAGAATGTGAAAAGATCACACTTAAAAAAAAATAAATACGTTTGATGGAAATCATAAGAAGCTTAAATTTACAAAAAAAAAAAACATAAATAAAAATCAAGGTGTGTGCATGCAGTTTTGAGTTAAAACACAATCGAATTTCTGTTAGGCATGTTTTGATTTTCCAAAAGGTTTTATATCAAATTCAGATGATGTGCTCACATTTGGAGATAACACCTCGGCCTATAGTGAGATGGCGGATAAGTGTGCGATTCAGTGTGTGTGTCGGGTGGGAGTGGGAGTAAGCTTGTCATAACACATCTAGCTAATCGTGGGAGACGACCATGTTGTTTTGATCACCTGTAGTATTACGGCTAAAGTAAATAAAGGCTTTGCACAGGAGGCCTGTCACTCTGTCTGTCTGTGGGCTTGTGAGGGAGGGGAGATGGTGCTCGGCGAGTGGGGGTGTGTGTCTGTGTTGGGG
>NW_013952589.1:400427-401987 GCF_001266775.1 Austrofundulus limnaeus
CACACACACACACACACACACACACACACACACACACACACACACACAAATGAAATTGCAATGGTGAAAGCTGTTTACAGCTCGTTGTGGTGATATATTTCTGTTAAAGAGTAGTGTGTAAATGCTACAAGCGTGCAAATCCATGACTATAATCATAAATGACTCTGGTATAATGAAAGAATGTCATCAGAGGTCTTGTTGCTAAACATTTACACCATCATTTGGAAAATTATTGAAGCAAAAACATGCAATCAACMGATACATTTGATCAAATAAAGATTAAAAAAATCATTATCTAAATTGCTGATGGGATTCATCTGAGCAACTGGACACTTTCTTATAATAAAACATGCATAAAKTCTTCATTGGTGATGCTCAAAACCAAACACATAAGTTCGGTAAAATCTTTTTATGTTGTAAAAGGAAGATTTAAAAAAATAGAATGTATGTGAAGTCCTAAAGGATATGTGCTTTATTGAGAATAATACTTTGTTAATTATGTAACTTACAGCTATTAACACATCCCTTTAAACAAAATAGGTGGGTCAGTGGTTAGAGCTGCTGCTTCACAGTAAAAAGGCTGCAGGTTTGACTCTCAGCCCGGGGTCTTTTTGTGTAGAGTTCACGTGTTCTCTCCATGCATGCATGGGTTTTATGGGTACTCTAATAAATAATTAATTATAAAAAAGCTCCTATTCAAAATGTTGAATTTAACATAGTAAAACAAAAAYTCTGCACCACTTTAAAAGGATAATTAAACTGTTTATAAGTGGCTGAGAATTTGGGCGGTCTTGAGTTCRACTTTATTCCCACCCTTACCTGRAYGTATGTCCTGTCKCCAACCRTGACAMCKCTAAACAGAAGCAATGAAAATCAAAAATAGATGGCAAAATGTTATGATTAATTTTATAAATGAACAAAATTAGAGGTAACACTTGAACGAAGAGACCCACCGCACGAGCTCGTTTACGATGATGTCTGACAAGAACAATATTTAAAAACATGTCTATTCAAATAAGAAAATCCTATCAACACAATGGCTTRCTTTTTACTTAAAACCATACTCCTCTCTTTCACTTCATCCACCATAAGAAGCAAAGAAATCTCCCAGTCGGCCCGCAATGCAACCCGGGATGGTGGTATGTGGGGCGGGGTGGTATGAAAAGGATACACTAGAACTGTRCCTCAAATCAGGGAAAAGGACACATTTGTGGACCGTAAATTTGCAGCCTTCAGCTCAACACTGTGACATAATCGGCCTTCAAATTCGGCCTTCGAAGGATGCAGCCCCTGAATTTGGACACAGCCATTGTGCATTAGATAAAGAGAGCAATGGTTGCCAAATGGTAAACTGTATTTATCAGTACTTTCCAGTGCGTTTACCACTCATCTTCATTAGTTACATTTTCARCTTATATTTGTCAGGAACAAACAGATAGCCTTGTGAAAAACAACAAAAAAAGTTCTTATATTTGCTGATTATACTGATATTTTAAATGCAAAGGCAGCCTTTTTTCCCAAAATGTAACTCTTACTTATTTAGACTAAATAGGTTTATGC
>NW_013952589.1:402207-414390 GCF_001266775.1 Austrofundulus limnaeus
ACACACACACACACACACACACACACACACACACTGTACTTTATGTTGCAACAGTCACCTTAAAAGACCAGCAGAAAACTTTTTACGTCAGTATCTCTTTTCCCACCACACGCGTAACCATCTGCCATCTGGGCAAAAATTCTCCAGTGGAACTTCCAATAGAGCTATTTTTTCCACTGCATGGAATATTTATGCAACAAAAATTGGAAAAATAACAATGTATACAAAATAGCTAATGTTTTTTTCTTTTGCTCTTATCACAAATTAATGAAGGCAATGATTAAACCTGAGCAACATCTCCAAGAATGAGCCATTGTTGCACAGTTTAACGTGCTTTTAGTTCATCTTATTGCTGTAAAGATGTTTTACAATCCTGCACTCATTTCGGCAGTGGTTTTAGCAGGCCACGCCCAYATTAACAGACTAATATAATGATTTTATATTCAGCTGAACTCTGTGCAGTATAGTTAGATTATGCTTATTTGTCCTAATACATAAATATGCCATCTTTGGGCGAAAGCTCTCAATTGTGCCTTGAATGAGGCAACGGGATCCCAGTGCACAATAATCTCTGTCCATGAGTCTTTCAGAAGTTGAAGGATTTCATACAACACTTTTCACTGCCGCCTTATTTTTCCCCTTTGAAAAGGAAAGGAGTTGATGTCCCCCCCGCTTCACTTCTTCCTCCCCGTATGGGTTTAACTTGGGCTATTTCAACTCAGCTGAAAAAAAAAGTAAATGTGTTTCTTTGGCTGCTTTCAGCCTGAGCTTCACAACTTATCTCTGCTTCCTCTTTGTTATTAAATGCAGTGAGTGAACGATCGGCGTTTCTCTAAGGGACGGAGAGTCAAAAATCTAAATGGGGAGGCGCACTCCCTAAATTACCATAAAAAAGGAGTGGGGTTGTGTGTGTGCGTGTGTCTGTGTGTGTTGGCGGGGGAGGTTGTGCCGTGAAAGAGGGGTGGTCCTGAAGCCCTTATCGGTTCACCAACAGGAGAACGAAACTGATTAACATCTAATTTAACCCTATCTCACAGTCAATACTCWGCTATTCAAAAGGCTGCATCTATATGTATTTAAGAGGTAATCACTGGTCGGACTCCTGCGCTCTCCCTCCCCTTTTGTGTGGCGGGGTGACACACAAACATATTTCCATCTGAAAGGCGGGCCTTGGCGTCTATAGATTTCTGAAGCAGAATTKCCGGTGTTATTGTCGGCTTGTTTGTGTGGATACTCGCTGTACTTGCATCATGTGGGGTTGTGAGCACAAACGCATCTGTGTATGCTAATGCAGGCAGAGAATATGGTGGAGTTCAGTTCAAAATGTCTCTTCATGGTATAATTCCCCCACTGAAAATAAAGTATTGGGCAACTGCTTTTAGTGGAAAGAGGTGAACCCAGCTATTCAGTGGTGCAGCGGAGACTCCAGATTTCAGTGTGTGACAGTTTTGACAAAATGGCTCAAAATTATATTACTGCTAGCATCTATAAGGCTGTAACTGTTTAAACATTTATAAAAAGTACCAAGCACTTCATCCTAAATGTGGTGTAAACATTAAACCCAGTAAAAGGGCGGCACGGTGGCTCAGTTGGTAGAGCTGATGCCTCTCAGCAAGAAGGTCAACGGTTCAAATCCCGGTCCGGGGACCTTTCTGGGTAGAGTTTGCATGTTCTCTCCGTGCATGCGTGGGTTCTCTCCGGGTACTCYGGCTTCCTCCCACAGACYAAAAACATRACTGTTAGGTTAATTGATAACTCTAAATTGTCCCTAGGTGTGAGTGAGAGAGTGAATGGTTGTTTGTCTCATTTGTCTCTATGTGTGGCCCTGTGATGGACTTGCGACCTGTCCAGGGTGTACCCCGCCCCTCGCTCTGTGACTGCTGGATATGGGCACCAGTGACCCACGCGACCCTGAAAAGGAAGAAGCGTGTACAGAAAACGGATGGATGGACATTAAAGCCACTGTGTCTCACTTATGTTAAGTGTTTTAAGATGGTCTACTTGTTAGCCATGTTTTCTTACATGTAGCTAACCCCAAAAGCCTCTAAAGTCCATCCGAACTGCCGRAATCAGTGCTCATTGTCGCAGTTTCATAACGAAAGATGTGACATTTTGTTTGCAGCTTCGAGTCTTCCACCTCATCTTATCACAACCTGCTTGGAGATATTTGTGGACAAATGACRGATGTCGAAGTTTGTCTGTGTCGACTCCAGCAGGAAGAAACCCCTGTGTATTGGCGTATACCACTCTGCAACTGTTGGGCTTCAGATTGAGTATAATGGGCCTCAAAGGTCCTGTCACACTAGACAACTTATGCCAACTTATGAACATTTTAAAAACGTTTACATTGAAGATGGAATTGAAAAAATCAATAGGAAGCTTATTTTCTGTGTGTACATAATGCAGTTCAAACAAATTGATCATATATACTGTATATACAGTATAATTTTAATTGGCAGTTTAGACATAAAAATGTTTCACAAGTTGACATAAGTTGTCTAGTGTGACAGGGCCTTAAYATTTACTTCACGTTACTYAAAACTGTTTGTGGCACAGCGTTTCATTTTCTATATAAGGGTCAATACATTTACATATGACTGGTCGAGCAAATTAAATWCTCTTCCAGTACCTTCACTATTATACGGAGCCCATGAGGGGACATGGGAGATTTTTTTTTCTTTTGTGTTCCCACGCAATAGTATTGTGTTATCTCGCAATACCTTTTGCGTTCCCTCGCAAAAGTCGTTTATCACTGTTGTGCCTGCCGGTTCATTAACAAACTCACATRTTCACCATTAGCGAGTTAGCCTACTGCTTTAATTCAGCTTCAGAATGAATATATCACACAACCACGCATGGAAGTATGTCATATGCCGATATTTTAACACAGTGCAACCACGCAACATCAATGTCAATTTCAAGGACTTGTGGCGAGACATCCTGTTTTGGTAACTGGATATTTCAAAATAAAAGTCTGATTTAATTCAGCTCATATTCAAAACAAACTTTTGCAAGGGAATGCAAAACAATATTGCAAGGGAATGCAAAGGTATTGCGAGGGAACACAAAACTATTGCGAGGGAACGCAAAGGTATTGCAAGGTAACGCAAAGGTATTGCGAGGGAACGCAAAGGTATTGCGAGGGAATGCAAAAGGAAAAAAAAAATCCCCCGTGTCCCCTCGCGGGCTCCGTACTATAATAACATTATTTGTGTTGCTAAAGTAGAAGCCATTTAAATGATGTGGTTGTTTGCTATGATGTGCTCATGTATTTTATTAGAATAGAATAGAATAGAAATAGCCTTTATTGTCCTGCAGAGGGGAAATTCAGGTGTCACAGCAACATCCATGCAGAGGTTCACACACTAGTTAACTTACAAACTATAGATAGTGCACACAAAACAAAAATTAACACTGACTAGCCTTGATATGACTACTAATAATAAAAAAATATAATATAAAGAATTGTGCAAGGATAGAAAAAGATGTTTTGTTTTAGAGATAGTGGACTTTCAGAATCCGACATTAGGAATCAGAAATTGCCTGTTTTCAGTGCAAAACAATCTCGACAGTTCTTCTGTCTCCCACCACCTGCACTGTGGGGGCATCCCAGCACAGAGCTGGCCTTCCTGATTAATTTATCTAACCGCTTCCTTTCAGCTTTTTTGCTTTGCAGCATAAACTAAATTGCTCTGTGATTTGAGTCTAGATTTTAAAACATTTATATGTGTTTTTATGTTTGTAGTGTCCCTTCAAATGCCACATCAAAAATAAAAACCAAAGGCCCCCAACATACAGCTCCAACCAGTGGCGGATGCTGGTCTATCAAGGGGGGAATCTCAATTTCGGACTAGATCATAAAACGTGTCGGTTTATTTATACGTAAATTCTACCCTCCGTTCCTTTTCAGGGTGGAGGGGTGGAGGGGCTCAGCAGCACCCGCTGGACAAAAACTGCAATAGAAGTCAGAAAGAGTGATAGAAGTCAGAAAGAGTGATAGAAGTCTGTCTCCAAACACAAGCAGCTACAAAAACCCCACCAGAAATAGAAGCTTGATTTGTCACTAGTCCTTTTTAACAAAGAAAATGCCGCTAAGAGGATTAGGAAAGTCTCCGGTTCAACTCAGAACAGAATGAAAAGTAAAAATTGCACCCACGGATGTTTACACCAAAAGATCGCTGATTCACTCATTTCGCTGTCAATCCAAAAGGGATTCAACCTCCGACAGATCATCCAATCATCAYGCAGAAGCTGAGCGTCTGGGCCAGTCGAGGCCAGCCCACTACCCCATRGACCCCCAGAGACGCTGAGCATCCGATGGGCGGGACAAAGCCCAGCATTTATCCAATGACTCGACTCGTTTCGCTGCACTTTGCTTCGCTAATGAACTGTGTGGAAGCTCAKCSTCCKCACTGTTTAAAGCACCTTGAAGATGCAGGAATAAGTGAGAGGAAAGCTGCGTCATTACCAGTGATAAGAAGCTGATTCTGAACAAAAGTTGAGCACRTTGTAGCACATATTTAGTCAATGACATGTACACACAACAGTATATATTTGATCACTTATATTTTTGACATTTTAGGGGAAGCTGAGCTTCCCTTGCAGTCTCACAGCAATTGCCTATGGCTCCAACAATGGAATCCTTTATAGTTGTTGGTGAATGTAACGTGCAAAAGTGTCTAACCCAGTGGTTCTTAACCTTTTTTGAGGTACCGAACCCACCAGTTTCGTATGCGCATTCACTGAACCCTTTTTAGTGATAAATAAAACACGATTTTTTTTTCCAAATTCAAGACATAGATATGTTATTATTATTATTATTTTTACTGGTGTATAAAATGAGCCGAGCATGAACATCAACTTGCTCAAAGAACAAAACCAACACAGTGCATGAACTCGCAACAAATTACAGTATGACTTTATTCTGGCCCCCAAAAAAATAATAATATGCCCCCACAAAAAATTTCAGCCCCCCAAAAATATTGTTTTTACTATTTTACTAATAAAAAAATAAGCTGGGATTTTTTTGAAGAATTTAACATTTTTTAATAACTTTTTTTATTTTAAAGTTAATTTGTTTTTTTGTCGTTTTGAATCCACAAAATACTTTTTTGGGACCAGCACTGATTGGCCAAGCAATCTCACGTGATCCTCTGCAGCAAGTGATGGCCAAGCGGGGCGTGTCATCATGACTTGACACAAGTGTGTCTTTACCTCCAGCAGAGGCTCTGCTGAACCCCTGAGACCGGCTCATCGAACCCCTAGGGTTCGATCGAACCCAGGTTAAGAACCACTGGTCTAACCTCACTGACTGTTTACAGTTTTCCTGGTAATGCGAAAGRGAAGGTTCTGTTAACTGTTCCATTATAGGACCTAAGGCCCCTGCATACTCTGGCGTACTTCACTCCGCATAGATCAATTTTTTTTTATGTTCGTGTCCATGGTGTCGCACAGTAAACGGCTTGGTGAGTTCACATCAAACTATTTTGGATGCGATACCAAGCAGATAAAGTTGAGAATTGGTGTCATTTGTGGATGAAATGGAGTCAAAATTTGAAGAGCGTCTCAWGGAGAAGATTAGAAAACTTTCTGAAACGTCAATGAAGGAATCTAAAGACTTTCAGCGAGCAACAAATTTGTGGGAGGAAATAGCTCAAATCCTGGGTAAGTAGTTCTTTTCCTTTGTTGTTTTAAAGCTAAAATGCAAACTATCTCTTACTCCTCGTCCTTRACGCCATGACTGAAGCTGTGAGAAATTAAAGAATTTGTCAAGCGGTCAGTACGTTCGAGTATGAACTAACGTCCGCAGACAATATGCGTGGAGTCCGCGTGGCTCAAGGACTGCACACAGTACACCAGAGTATGTTGAAGCCTTTACAGTTCTTATGAGAATAATTGTGCTTAAAAGTGTCTGTTTTACTATTTATCAATGTCCGGTCCATTTACATGGAGGGGGCAGGCCATAAAACTTGAGCTGGTCTCATTCCAGCCTCAATGTCTAGGTTCTTATCAGATGTCTAAAATATTTTTAGAATCAATGAAAAAAAAAACCGACTTTTTTAACTGTTGTGACAGCAGAACAGAAAGTTCAACTTTATTGCAATCACATAAACAAACRTTTTTGCAGCTTTTTGTGGAAAATTCATGGGGCGGCAGCCCATAAACTGAGACAGAAGTCTATGATGTAATTTGATTTCAAGGTCTTATTTTGTGCTGCAGATCAAAGCAAAGACCTTTGTTAGTTTTCGAAATTGCAAACTAAGCRTTCTAAGATAAACAACAATGTTCCATAACCCAAAAACAAAATTCAGAATGTGTTTGTCTCACAACAACTAACAGGATTACTATTGGCTCATCTTTATTGCAGTTGTTCGAACTTGTAGAAAGTGAAAACTAAATTTGCAGCCCATTCTTTGTAGTGAACATTAATCATACTCTTCGTATCGAGAACACTACAAGAGTGTTTAAATTGACATCTTTTCTGTTTGACAGATCAAGCCAGCTCTTTCATCTTTATGTCATTCACATCTAGKAGAGAACTTTCAGATTAGAAAAATGATTTTTTTAATTTTTTTCAAAGACTACCTGGACATAATGCAAGGGTGAGGGAGAATGGAGTGTGAAGACGAATTCAGGCCTCCTTTGAATGGAGATGAGAGGTCTGTGTGGCKGGTGGGGTTTCTGCGCGTCAAGCTWACTCTGGGCAAAGCCTGGCGGAGGCAGTTCTTCATCAGGGGTGAGCGTGAAGATCCCAGCAGAGCTTTCTATCAACACAGATTACATGCATGTAGACGAGGCCCGAGAAAAGAAAAGGAAAAAAGGTAAGTGTAAAATAAAGAAGGTGGAATCAAAAGGGTCATGTTTAATCTCAGCCATGGGGGTGATGACAGACTTGCCTCACACCTGAGCTGTATTATGCATTCCATAATCGACTGAACCCAGCCTACACACACACACACACATACACACTCTCACACCGTCACACAGTGACCGACGGCAGCAGGGTTGTGTAGGGTTTCTCTGACAAGGTGAACTTCATGCATCGTGTACATGATATATAACTCTGGACTGGTGAACAAAAGCAGGCCAGACAGAGCAGGAATGAAGGGAAACRAGGAAAAAGGGTGCTTCTCTTCTTTCTTTCTTTGCCGCAGTGTGTTTTTTCAGGGTTTTTTTTTTTGTCTTCTTTTGGACGAGTGACAAAGGCAGAGAGAGGTGCAGTAGGTGACCTTCGTCTCTGTCCCTTCCTTTTTCCTTTATGGTGGTACAAAAACAGAGGGTGAAGTTCATTCATCTGCCACTTCAGCCTCTCTTCTTTTATATCSTGCTTCTGGAGCGGTTAAAGCAGGAAAAGAAATCAGTGCCAATGTTCTGTCTCAAGGGTCAGTGATGAATAAAATTAAACTGTGTCCAAAAATGGCGATTTATTTAAAAAAAAAAAAGGTCTGTCATTGGAGAAAGATTTAAAAAAAGGGGGGGGAAAAGAAAAGCAAAAAGTGTCTATTAACCAAAAAAAAAGTAATTTCTGCAGGGGTGCGCCTGGCTGCTCCAAGGTTCCTGGCCACTCTAATAGCCTTTCATTACAAGTTTCCTCCTCAGCCAATTAGAGACAGGTCTGTGGCCGTCCAGCCCTCCAGCCCACAGACACACACACTTTGATCAGGTCCTTGTTCACTGACACATGTCTAATGACCAGGGGAGAGCTGAGAGGGCGGCCTGTGTTCACACATAACACAACTGAGACTCCACACACCAGCGTGCCTTCACTGCAGCCATCATGTCTGAGAAAGGAATGATGAAAACAGTAAATGCTCGCATGACTTGGAGTTTTATACAATATATTGATACCCTAAAAGAGATTTGATGGATTTTTCCCCCAGCTTACAACAAAAATAATTCTAAACTCTAGACTTCAATCTGGACCTGAACCCAAATGAAAGTCTTGTCTGGATTTCAACACAAACAGATTTTTATCTTCACATGATTTCTAAACTTTACAGTATTTATTTATTTGAACTGGTCTGTGGCTTATTACTGCTTGAACCATATTTTGTCTATTTTAAAAATTCTTTATTTTAATTTCTAATATAAATTTTATGTTTTAAACTTACATTTAAAATTATGTTTAATATCATATGTATGTGTATTTATAATATGTTATATTTTTTTATTTGAAATACTACATCCCTAGAAACCTGTTCATGCATTAAAATAATTTGCAGGAAATTAGACTGAATTCCAGACTAATTATGGATATYTGACCTGAGCCTTTAAAGCCCTGATAGACAATGCAGATTGTGTTTAATGCATACAAGCCAAAAACACAGGCTCCAAAAAACAGCTGAACAAGACTGTTATTAGCAAATTACAGTAACAGCCTTTTTTTACAGCCAGTCCTTTTCTCTGCTCTTGAGGATTTAAACCCAACTAAAACACACAAACACACACCTGCTGCCATTGATCAAATAAAAGTGTGTGTTTGAGGTGGATCGGAGCAATGAGGGACTCAGGTGAATTTCTTGTGCTTCTCCCATTCCTTTAATGATTTACAGTATTTACTGCCTCACCTTTGACCCTTTAGTTAACTTACAATGCCACCAGGCAAACAGGAGGCCAAGTTTTTTTATGATGCATGACTGTGGAGAAACATTTGGCTGTGAATTAGATGTGTTTTGTTTTGTGGAGTGCTGAATTACAACTTATCAGTTTTCCCTCATTTTATAAGTTTTGTTACTTTAAAAATATAAGAACCTGTTTTTATAGAGCTGGCATAAAAAAATTTGATTTTCCCCTTTTTAATAGTTAAATTTGTGAATATTTTCAATGGCCATTATTTGTAATGCTGAAGAAAATTGAAATACAGTCATGAGGTAGATTAGACAACCCAAAATGCAGAACTCAGTGGAGGAAGTTCAACAGAAAACCAAGACTTTCATTAACAACTAATTGTGTTGCATGGTTCCTCTTCAAAACTGAAAGCACTCGAAGCCAGACAAAAGTACAAAAAATGTTCAAAGTGGAATAACTACATTTTACAAAGCCCTATCAGGAGAGGTAGTCAGAGAGCAATGGAAAACCAGCCCATGTTAAATGTTTGCGTTTTGTTTATTTCTTTTATTTTCTTTTTTTTTTTTTTTTAGTTTTGTGGTCTTTCAAAGCAAACACTAGCATTGTCACAAATCAATGTTTTTTTTCACAGTTTTGGCCTACTTTCCTCACATAAATGCATTTTTTGGCCCTAAAAAACTTAAACTTAAAAAAGCAAAAAAATCATTTTCTTAATGTTGTGTAGATTTTATTTATTTATTTATTTTGTCTAGAATTCATTTTGAACATTGTGCATCTATGTCTCATTCATTTGACCCAAAATCTTCTTTATGCTGGATGCCATCCCTGCGGGTAATCAATTAAAACATAAATGGCTTTTGCAGACTGCAAAGTCTTCAGCTCTGTATTTAGAAAGTAGTGAACTCTCCTTCATATGAAATAGGGATTGTTTGGTTTTGAGTATACACTGATGGTTTATGATGGTGATAACATATCAGGGTTCTGAATAAAGTATAAAGAAGCATAGTGATGGAGTACACTTGACTTAAGGTCYCAGCATACTGGATCCAAAGTCGAACATGTGACTCCCAGTCACGAGGTGGCRTGACGCTCGTTATTGCACACAACTTTCATAGTCCAAGAAACACATGGCACAGGCTCCTTTGAAACCTCTCCCACTACAGTACCCCTCCAGCATGGGGTTCTTCCAGCTGAGGTCTCCACTCTGACCTGGCACTTTTTCAAACMCAACCATACTATCTTTATCCAGGAGTTTTTTAGCAAATGACTACCTTAATAAGGGTCCTTGAAAGAGTCTTCTACCGATAGGCATACTTCTGACTCCAACTACTCCTCAAAACTATCCATGTTGCTTGTATGCACAAAAGCCAGCTTCTGGATGTGGAACAGTTGAAACAAAAGTCAGTTTTTGTAAACTTTGCTTTCTGTTCAGTAACAAAGAAAATAACAGCTAATTTGTCTTTGTACATATGAATGAGGTCTAAAATGCATCTTAGTTAGCTTTCAGCAGTAGTTTTGGATACGAGGCTCAACATCTGCAATGTTGCATCAGAGCATATTCAGTTCGCTTGGAACATATTTATGGAAAAACAGTACAGGTGGAAACAGACGTTTGTTGTTCCTACAGCATTAAAGCAGCTAACAGTTGACTAAACTGGGTAAAAATACTATTGTGTGTTGTGGACACAAATACTGAGACAAAGATGGAAACAGAAAAGAGGTTGTATTACCCTGAATTGCGCAAACAAGTGGGAAAAGTTGAGTTTTAGAATGAAACATGAGTACCTTAAGCTGTATCGGTTAACAAGACCTGAAATGGCAAACCGCGTGACTTGAATGTGTGGTAGCAGTAAATTAGAGCAGTATAAAATTACAGCTTGAMATGTGCTTGTTTTAATCAATTCATTATCTTTTTTTAGTCTTTTGTCAGATGATTAGTGTGTGACTGTTTTTGTCTGAGAGCACAGACAGCACAAAAGAAAGAGGAATAACTGAAGAGCTATAGGGAAGATGTGGGTTTTTTATAATCTTAACATGTTTCTAACCAAAAAAGAAGGGGTCTTTGGATGTGCTAAAACAAACACACAAGGACACAGAAAGATTTGAGATCATTAACTGTTAAAGAAGATGATCTCTGTCAAACGTCTTGGAGGTGCTGCTTCAGGAAAATAAATAAGGTTGATTTCAAGATGTTTAGGTTTGAATTGAAATTGTACAGGCATCTACATGTCAAAAATATTGACAGGTAAAATTACTGTACAAATGTATAAGAAGTCTCCCTCAAATCTATCATAAAAGATGAATTGACAGTTTAGCAATCCTATTTATAGTTAACCAAATACTTCCACAAAAYTTAAAGTGGTTGTGAYGGATCTTCTCCGTAATAAATCTGTTTTTGTTGTTKGACATCACAAGGCYGGGTGGTCACACAGAYCTYAAGTCATCACATCAYTSAGCTGCAAAACTGGCTTACCATTTCACATATCGACCTGGGTTGGTGGTGGGTTGGCATCAACACCCCRTGTCCTTTCAGTCCATTTGAAATATGCAGTTAAACAGTCAGACGACATCTCAGGCCTGGCTTGAAGTATTTTGTGAAAGTGCCTTTGTTTCCAGCTTTAACCTGTCAAGTAGCAATGCATGAACAATAAGCAATGAATAAGATAAATGACATYCTATTGACAGTATTATGCTAACAACAGAAACACAGTCTCTGGGAAATGCTAAATATACACAGTGTTGAGTTTTGTGCATTCAATACCAACAATTTGCATTTAGAGATCAGACATTTGTGAATGATCCGAGTTGTTTGAACGATTCTTTACCATGAATGATAGGAACCAAGTTCTGAAYATGAAAGATACGCTTATAGTATTAGTTTTACTCCATGTAATTTTTTCCCCCTTAACCACAGAGACAATTGCTATTCTTCTGCTTTTTCACAGAAAACAGAGGGGTGGAGTAGTGGAGTACAGCAGCTCATGGGGAAGGAGGAAAACACATGGTTCCGCCCATGTGACGTGATGATGTAAGTCATTCCAAATCAAATGGCTCAATGAATCAAAGAGCTTGTCAATATACTGATCCCTTCAAAGAGCCATTTGTTCCATTTTTATTAATAATAAAACAAAACTAAAAAAGWTGAGACAGTTTTCAGCAAGTTATATTGAGTTTTCAGGTCAACAACGTAGATAATTGAAGGAATGTAACCAGAAGCAATGAATTGTAAAGGGTAGGKTTTGCTGTACTTTTCTCAAGAGGCTACAGTTGTCACAAACAAGGAGAAATCTTTTCAACAGTAAATACATTTGTAGTGTTCTTCTGCTTCTCTGGGTTAAAAGATGTCTAATGTCTAACAGTTAAAAGACGTTGGGTTAAAATGGAATTTATTGAGACTAAAAGTCCAAATCGAGTCATGAACATTAAATGAAACTTGGTAAGTACCCAGCTGAACTACTACCATCATTAATTACCTTTGAGTGTGGTTACAGCTTATTCGATTAATTTTTATAATTTTTTATTAAGATACAGTGGTTTGCAAAAGTATTCATACCCCTTGAACTTTTCCATATTTTGTCACATTACAACCACAAACATAAATATATTTCACTGGAA
>NW_013952589.1:414542-419308 GCF_001266775.1 Austrofundulus limnaeus
TTCCAGTGAAATATATTTATGTTTGTGGTTGTAATGTGACAAAATATGGAAAAGTTCAAGGGGTATGAATACTTTTGCAAACCACTGTATGGCTCACCAGCTACCAGATGATAATCAACACTTAAATTCCATCTGTTCAGTTTGAAACAAAATTATTTTCCATCTTAGATAAATTTGCATGTGTAAGATTATTTTGTTGATAATTTACCGATGTTGCAGTTGAGTTGTTTTGTCAAACAGCCTCGGTAGGAGGTAAAATCTTTGCGAAAACATTGGGAATGTCAGTTAAAGCTGATTGTTTACATTCATACCCAGGTCAGCCCTTACAGGTATGTCTCAACCTACAACATTACCTCAAGCTGAACTCCTAACAGCCAAGTTGAGAAAGCAGTCAAATGCCCCTGAAACCACACACGGTTAAACAACAAGTCAAAATACCAACATTAATCTGAAGTTGGACACAGATGTAAAATTACCGCCTCTCAAGACCAATGATGCTTAGCGGTGATGTTTCTGCCCCACTGACGCAGATCAAGGGAATATGGGGGAATGACATGGTGTGAGTATGGACAAATGGTGGAAAATTAAATGATKTGGCCCAAAGAGAGAAAAGACTTTTTAAAAATGGGTTAAATKAAATCRGTTTCTATAGATTTCCTTRAGACACAACTATGGCCAAACAACKTAACCTTTGKTTTGGTTTTATTCGGTTTATGTTGTTTGGATTGACTGCATTGCATGTGTGTGAGTTTATAATACAACAGCACACACACTTTTCAGCACACACTCAATAACACACAGCGATGATTACCATATTCTGTATTACTGGTGTACAGATAGCTGCTTGGCTCCCATAGGCCTGCCAATCCACTGTAATCCCTCAAACACTCTGAATTTTCATTTCAAACAAAGACTAAACTGCCAGAGAAACAAGGAAGCATTCTCTTTCCCTCAGCTTTTTTTATTCTTTCTTTCCCAGCCTCATTTTTGTCTTTCTATGAGTGTATTTCCTTATGTTGCAACCATTCCCCCCTCCACCTCTTTTGTGTTATCTTCATTTATGAAATTCAATATCAGAATGATGAATTATGCTCTCACTAGACACAAAAAAGCTCTTATTCAACTAAATGAATCTGGAGTTGTATCATAAATCCAACATTTGGCATTCTAGAAGGCTCATTCTAATAACAGACCCCTGAAGAGAAAAAGAGAAGGAAAAAAAAACTAAGGTGGGGAACACAGGTGATCAAACAGAAAGGGAAGGAKGCATTCCTTAAATTCCTGATGTTCACACTGCAGGCAAAAGTGACCCATATCAAATTTTTTATGACAATCTGAATGTGACAAATCCAATTTTTTCTAATCTTTCAGTATGTGGTACTGAATCAGATATACTGTATATCTGATGTTTTTCAAAGAAAATGTATTTTGAAATTTGTGTCCCATTTCATCCAACTTTTACCTCAGTGAAGTGGGGGTGAGCGTATCGATCTATATAACTGTAATAATGATATTAACCACCAGTTATGCAGATGAAATCTTGTAGTTCCACACGTCCTTTGCTACAGAACAGAAGTCCAGTTGCTTCATCTTTRWTCTTTTAATTATCTATTTCCTGGATGACTGAGAATCCACAAAAACATATGATAGCAATGTGCAACGTTGGTCGTGGACCATATCGATACTAAAGTTATTCAATTAATACTTATTTAAGTCTGTTGCTTCATTCCAAAAATAAACACTGAACTACAAAAGCATGTCAGATAATTATTTATTTGGCTCYGATTGCACAACAACTTCGGAATTGACATGTTAACAAGTRGCACCCATGTTTAGCTAATTCTGTAAACAGCTAGTTGAATGTGACATCACATMAGGGCCAAAGAGAGTTCACACTGGAGTCAGATAGAAGTTGCCAAAAAATCARAATTGAGCTTTAAGACCTGCAGTGTGGACTTTCAATTCACTTTTTTTCAATAGATTTAAGTTTTTAACAATTTGTAACATCTCAATATTTCCTCCATATTCCATTTTCAGGGTCACAGTTCARGAGGGCCAGCCAATACCTTAATTTATCCCAGAACGTGCATCAATATGACATTTTATAGTATGTGAATAAATTTTGTTTTTAATCTCAGTAGCTTGTGTTTGACCTTTGGGTTCTCCATGTAATGATGAGATATAARCATGGTTTTAAATAGGGATGGGCAGTGATTTTCAAATACTTGAAGTCTCGGTAGAATGGGCAAACTTGAAGAATTCGTATAATAAAAACAAAGAGCAATAGGGCTGAGAAAATCCATTAAACTGATCTTGGATTGTTTTAATTTTAGTTTTGTAATATTGATTCCTGGGGCATGAGATAGATTTTTGCCCATGATGTTAACTTCCGTAGTATCGTGCGTGATGAAGCAGAGGCATGTTTATATGTTTTGTCACTCCTGGCCTGCCATACATTTAAGTCCGGTTCACGTTTATCAAAGTGCACAAGCRCTAATGTTACCTTCTGACAACAAGGCATCCGGGGCAACAAAAGAAACTAAGGAATCACTAACATTACCAGCAGATTCTCTGTGGGACAAAGATAACAGAGGCCATGGTAACTTTTGTTYRCAAAGATTTACACCTGTTCTCTGTTGTGGAAAACAAWRGCTTCAAGCAGCTCGTTCAGCTGCTCGGACCAAACTGTTATGTTGCAACGTAATATCTGACTGAAACTGTTATCCYCAGRATGTRTAAAYGTGTGACATACTAACAAAATAGTTTAGTTTTGTTACCACTATCATTATTTTTACACTTTAAGAAACAAWATCTTAATGAAATTAACAGTGATGGAACGTTGTGGTTCTAGTGCATTTTCACTTGTAATTCTTTTCTCATTTAAACACTTTTGAGACTTGAGACAGTTTTGYTCAAGTTTAAACTGTCCAWTTTACAAGTTTGTGAATATRATTAATCAATTCAGAACCTTATGAATTAAAATCAAATCAACTTACGTTAAATCCAACTAAAGTTTGGGAAACTAGTGGATATTAAATGAGTTTTTATCAACAGTGGCATTCTTCCCTATAAGGTTAGTCTGGTGAAGAACCTGTAGCATTTTTTTAAATAATATACTACTTTGTTGTCTTTGGAATGTGCTTGGATTTGCTTGTTATTGTCTTTCTACACCATATTTGCACAGAAACAGTATTGTGCCTAAATTCTTTGTGCTGTAAAATGTAGCCAGGATGTTAATGCATCTGAAAGATGTGTTGAAAAATTTAGAGCAAAGACAAAACACACATAATCAGTAATAAAACTGGCTTCCTGTTAATGTTAAAATTGACAAAGAGGATAACCATAAGCATACATTTTTTTCTTATAAGCATAATTGAAGACCTYACGTTGTAATGTCCTGACACATATGATATAATCCATATATGACTCTCTTCGAGACAAAGCTTCCCATGTGCACAGTGTTCAGTGAAGCTTCCATTTCCAGTGACAGACAGGTTCACCAATAATAGTGATAACAAAAGACAAGAACCATTACAGGAAGGTTAGAGAGATAAGCTAATTGAAATTGGATATTACAGTTATCTGACATTAAAATATAGATGGGAAGGAAAAAAGGGTGATTCAGTTACAAAGATTTGAGGGGATTTAATGAGGTAAATATGCAGTGTAGTCACCTTTTTCACATGAATAAGACTTTTGGCATAAACCCTAGAAAAGAAATCTAGTTGGTGATGGACTATGTTGCAGYGCTGCATTAAGCCTTTTAGATTACATGTGCACGTCTCTGCCATTTAATTTCCAGTCCAGGTATTCTACTTCTGCACAGACAGAAAATATCTCTTCTCAAATGCAACAATGCATGTGCATTCAAGCTGCACCTCAGCAGATCTTTGCCTCCTAAATTCACCCCAACCTGACAGGACAAARGCCTATTACCTGCATTTCTGCTGCCAGAGAGACAGAGTAACTCAAGACTTGATTGATGAATTTCCATAGGTCATGAAATGTCAGCTGAGATGGAATCCTGAAAGATTCCCTTCTATGATCTGTTTACATTATGGCTGTCAAGCAGAATTCTTGCTGTCACAAACAGAAATTCATCTAAGTAACTTAAACCAGTGCCATTTCAAAATGAATCTTTGTTTTCATGTTTAAGCCTGAAAGTTTATAGTTTTTATTCACTTTTACTGTTCTTGTTAAATTGGATTTTTAAAAGAAAAGTTGTGGCTAGTTTTTAATCACTTAACCGTTGTCAAAAGTAAATGGTTTAAAAAAGTTGATCAACATAACTGAGCCAGGTTTTGTTGTTTTAGACTGTTTGCTTTGATTTTAGTTAATTTTGATTGTAAGGAATAAACCATTTCAGGTATGATTCAGTGGTGTTGACATAATGCAGGTTTATAATTGAAGCACTGAGCATGTTGCAAAGGTGCATGCACCGTCCCTGCCCCTGCGAGCTGGCCCAGTGCMGTGTTGCGTTGCCTGGTTGCACACCTCCCAATTTTAGTATCTTGGCGCACACAGTGCTCAATTCAAATAGTTTGTTGGTCCGTCAAGCATTTGTTCTCTTTACATTTCCACAAGTTATRAAGTGTACTGCCACATGTCCTTTCAAAGAATACTGCACCAATGGAAGCATCAATTATGCACAGGTCCACACATTGGGCCTCATGCAAGAACCGTTCGTACGCACAGATTTGTTCTTAAGTTGTGCGTACGAGTGATTTAGGAGAATTTGTGGCATTCACCAATATTTTCGTATTCTA
>NW_013952589.1:419874-427252 GCF_001266775.1 Austrofundulus limnaeus
GACTTCAATCTCTGAACTAGTAAAGTTTTTGTTTTTTTAGTTTTCGCTGTCATTTTTTATGAATGAACACTTGTATCTGAGGTAGGAAACACAGCCTTATATGGTATTTTTGGGGTGGGAATTATGCTAATCTCCTCTCGCGTGCACGAGCAGCTGGATACGAACAGGTGGAAATTACGCAGCTCATTAACGCACTTTTCCTGAGGATAGAAGAGTTTGTTGAATCTGACGTGACATGTTCATACGAACCCTTCATACGAACAAAAGTAAGAGAAATTTAGGATAAGAATATGAATATGTTCTTGCATGAGGCCCATTGTTAGGGTTAGTGGTTCAGAGGCATAACAGTAGAAGTTTGGCTTTAAGTCACTCAGTCTACATAAATTACAGTGAGACTGGAAGAAAATGTCAAAACTGGATTGACAGGGCTTTGAGACGGGCCTTGAGACGGGCTTTGATGGTAGGGGGCAAGCTGTCTTATGTGTTAAACTCAAAAGATACTATAGATGGAAGTTCTTTCAAAACCAATGAAAATCTCCATTTGTAAGAACAGATTGTACAGGCCAAGCATGTAAAGTATGGCTTCAATAACTGCCTAGTTTGTMAACATTTTTGAACATACAGTGCCTTTCATTAAAGCACACCCCAAACTCCTGTCAAATATTTTCTAGAAAATTTTGGAAAATAAAAAAGAGCCTGATGGATGTACACTTTAGCAGTCAAGGCAYACGGTTAAAGCAAAACTAAAACTCATTAAGGCCTAAGCATGCTGACAACATACGGTAATTGATATTGAAAAACTAGAGAGTTTCTTAAAAAAAACTAAAACTTCTCAAACCAGCGGTGTCCAGTCTTTGTCCTAAAGGGTCATTATCCTGCCTTCCTGAATTTTTTAGCTGATAGCATTCCCTTACTCCAACACACTTGGTTCAGTTGCTGAATTACCCCTTCAACATGTCCTTTTAAGCCTTTTAATTACCCAACCATTCACATTCGATGTGTTGGGATAGAAAGTAATCAAAACAGGACAATGGCCCTCAAAGGTCAGGATTAGACATCACTGAAAAACTCTGCTTTTTTTAAAATGAAAATTACTTTAAAAAAATAATCAAATAGAACTACAAGAAACAATATCCACACCATATCCAGTTTAAAAAGTGGAAGCAACTGTTGCGTCCAATTGTGATGAGCTAAAAAGACTTAAAGCTGAACTTGTATTCACCAGATGGCCAAATTCCCTGCTGCAAATAAAGATTTTTTTTTTTTTTGGTCTAAAAAATGAACGATACATCCACAAATGAATGAATAGCATAGTAAACATTTCAGCTTATGTTGAATTATGAAAATCTTTGTGTAGTAAAAACACGTTCTTGTCAACAAAATGACATTGACAAGTTTCCTGTGAAGAGAAGGCAGTTCTCTTTTGGCATTTCGTCTGTCATCACAGGCCTTCACACCAACTTCCTTCTTGATCCTTCTACCCGTTTTAGAAAAYTTCCTGCACCAAAGCAACTATCACCATGACCATTAGTGGTAGCCATTCTGGCTCGTTTCCCCTTCCAAAAGCCTCCTTGTTCTCCCAGTTGAACGGCTGCCTGGCTGCAGTTCTCTGACCTACTGGCTACTGACTCTAAGTAGAACTCATAGTCTGCCATTGGCCATTAGCCTAATTACAGCCATGAAAGCAGTGCAGACCAAGGACAGCATTAGGACCAATTAGGGCTGCCCAGGATGGGTTTTGGCCAGTGTTGGGTTACCCACAAACACTGACATTCAAAAGTTTGCATCACTATCTCCTGCACCTGATTTAAACTTCGTTAGCTCAATCGAAAACTAACTTTTTTTTAGATTTCAGCCCTAGTTTTTACTCTTAAACCTCTGTAAAGCTAAACGTAGAYGCTTCTTGTTACACTGACCCCCTTGCTGAGAGTCGACAAAAGTTATACAGACAAAACGATAACAGAAAGACAGAAAATGGCCTGTAAAAAGAGCGCGGCTTGTGCCTGTCCATTCATGCGTGCGGACGTGGATGCCGAGCCGAGGGGAGCCAGCTGTAATTTGTGGCTGCCACGGCCAGATAATAAGGCTTGTGTCCTCCCTTCGAATAAAAAGGTGGAGATCCTCCTTTTTAAACAACTATCCTCTCTGTCTTTTGTCTCCTCGAAGRCCACTGAAAGTATGGATATATGGAGGGAGAGGGGGGACTGCGGAAAACGTCTACCACATTAYTAGCTTGAGAAAATAACTTATTTAGAGGAATTTGTGTCTGACTGGAACATTTGATTACATTGTTTGGTTATTGGGTGATTTTGAGAATAGTTATAATAGGTTTTTTGTACTATAAAACCAGATATGTCTCAGGGTTTTTAGATCAGTGGAAACATTAAAGGCCTCCAGTAAAGTTCAGGTTGAGTACATCCTGGACAGGTTGTTCTTCTGGCTGACATTTAGAGACGGAAGCGGGACTTTAACCCAACTTGTACATCTTCAGGCTGTGCACTCGAAGAAAAAAATGCCATGCAGGGAGAAGATGCACTCTTTGCACTACTTAGAGTGAGGCAACAGTGCTAACCACTACACAACCCTGTCATAGCTCACAAACACCAGTGGTGTTCCAGTTCTGCCACTGGCCTGCTTTTGTCATGCCATTTAACAAAAGYTGCCTTTAAATAGTTTCAGCTCTTGTTTCAAGTGGCTCGGGTGGATAAGACGTCTGCAAATTAACAATAATTGTTGTCAACTTAATTAGAAGAGGTCTAATTGGCAACAGCTGGAATAAAAGCCAACAGGTCATCAAAATTTGACTACTACACAGCTTTGTCATAAACTCACAGCTTGAGCATAGACCTCTCCTTTTTCCCCCAACAGTAGCTCTAGCATGTGTTGAATCTCCAGCCAAGACAGGTGATTAATTGTGAAATGTGTCTAGAACAACACAAAGCCAAGTCACGGCGCTTGTCATGCGCTCACAGAGCAGCTTACCTAAGACTTGCTGCTGTCAACACTCTGATAAAAATCTATACAGAGGATGAACTTTCCCTGTTTGGGGCTTAACTGATAAACCACATATACAGATAACCACAGGCAGGCACACTCCTCAGTGGGTGTCAAGAGCAGGTGAACAGCCACCTGCAAAACGAGCTTTATGCACTATTAGTCAGTTTAGAAGTGTGTTCAGGAAACAGTTATTTTTAAAATCTACATAGATTCACGTTATGGTATATCCCAAATTTCTTATTTTTAATGATAAAAATGGTTACTACTGTTACCTAAATACCATAACTTAAATGACAGGCAACTACATAAYTAGAAATGATGATTTCAAAAGTAAAACTTATCTTTGTGCAACTTTTACTTTTACATTTCAGCCTAATTACAGGAAGATAACCCATTTATGCACATGAAACAAGTACTGTAACAATAAAACAAAACATAAAAAATGTTGAMATTTGTCTATATTACACTCACTGTAATTCAGCAAAAGTAAAAATGGGGCAACACAAAATACAACACAGAATGGTAATTGTTTCATTATGAGATAAATGTGGCCCTGAGAATAACTTCATAGTGAAGCAATCTCAGATGAGTTTGTTTCTTGACATTACCTGTAATAGTTTTTCATGATATTTCCATGCAGTCAATTATTATATAGTATGTATGTTTATAGTTGCAAAATTTTGGAAATATCTATTGATGTGCCATGTTACTTTGATGTGTTTTCATTTCATGTAGAAAAGCTTTTTGTTTGTGTAGTAGTCACCTTAAGGTGGAATAAACCATTCCACCTGTCTTTGACCTTGGTCTCARAAAACCTCCTTCAGAGACAAAACTCTGTTCCTTTTAAAACTTAGTTTAAGCCACAATGTGTCTTCTCAAACATAAAGAGATTTTTTTCTCCTTAATTAAGATAATAAAATAATAATGTTCTTTATATTTTTGATTTATATTTTCTTATAACTAAAAGTTATTATCATTTTTATAAATCAAGGCTACATAATGAAATGAATGACAACCTATTTTCTTGCTTTATAATTTAGAAAAAGAAAAACACACAAAAAGAATATTGTTCCAGTGTTTCTTGTTCTTGCATGTTTTACTATGAAATATATATGGCTATTTGTGCTTAAATCTTAGACAAATATATTGTTTTATTTTGGTTTAAATAATTCACTTCAGTATTTCATTGACAACCTAGTTCCTTGTCATTTAGAATTAATCCTGTAAAAAACTAAAAACGGCACAGCCTGACCTTGTTTTTCTATGTATGTGCAGTGTTTACCAGATGACTGCAATTTTCTAGAATATATTTCAAAATCCACCTGGCACTAACCACTAAACTCGAGGCCACGTCCATTAGTAACCTCTCCTGTAGTATACTAACAACGGGACAAGCCTCTCAACACACAGTCACCATTTTCATTCCATACGAAGTGGAGCTGGGTTTTCCTCCTCTGGAAAACCAGCTTTTGGTGATAAGATCTAAGCTCATGTGCCAATGAGCAGATCTTAGTCCAGGTTCACAATACCATTAATCGTGACCAAAACAACCAGTTTTGAGACTCCACTGAGTTTTGTTTGAAAACTTCTGTGAGACGTCTTTTATGTTTATGAGGAAAGAGGACCCGATAAGCTTTGACTCTCCATTCGAACTGGCAGACATCCGGAGAYGCTGRAAARTCAAACCATTTGAAGTCTTACTGGGAAGTAAGCTGAACCTGACCRGAGCTCTTGCTAACCCGGGTGATGACTTCCTCAACCCCTGACCTGACAATGAAGTCGTCTAAAAGGTAGAGGCTGATTGTTTGATTAAGCGTACCAGTGTCCGRCTTAAWYGAGTGGGAGACTCRTGTGCCTACCCTGGCTCCTTATATAAGCTCAAAGTTAGGATTAACCYCTCCTTTCCCTCTATTTCTTAACCTTTGCTTGTGCCCTGCCAAAACGTTAAGAAAAAGTGCCGCAAAAAATGGTTTATTTAAGACCTTAAGCCTGGAGTTTGTTGTTCCTGATAAAGTTGTCAAAGTAATGATAATTAACTCAGACRCGTGTTAATTGTTCTTGATTTCAACTTTTTATAAGAAATTTGATTGTCCACAGAAAGTTGTTCGTTGGTAATTTAAGGGTGTATTCACACCAGGAAAGTCCTTTGGTCCTTTTGTTTGGTCTGGACCAAAAGTGGACTTGATTTTTTTTTTTTTGGTGCGGATTGCATTCACATTGTGCTTTTTTACAAACAAACTATAACTTGTAAACAAAGCCAAGAGGGTGACGATCATTGCTCCCACTGGACAGAAAGGACAGGGGTGGGACTGAGCGCACAGACCCAGAAGAAAACAAGAAATTCCTGCATGCTGTTGTTCTGATGAACACATTTTTGCTGATTGTACAACTGCAATAGCATTTAAAATGTCAGAAGTAGCTAATTTACTGGTGGTTTCATGATGAAATTCTAATTTTGGAGCGACATCAGTAAATGTGTGCCGCAACCCAAAGGAGACGAGGTGCTCTACCTGTTCTGACCCACTACATGCTGGCAGCAGAGCTGCTAAGCAGAAGACAACAAAACAGGTAGGATTTCAGTTTATTTAGCTCAGCAACGGTGGCCTGTGAAGTCCAAAAAGGCACGTTTTGTGCAGTTAGTTCGGTTAGAGTCCGGTCTGTATTCACACCAGAAGCAAATTGAGGGAACTGCACCAGAGTTTGTTTGGAAGAGAACCGAGACCACCTCAAAAAGCGGGTCTCGGTCCGGTTGTTTGATCTGCACCAGAGTTTGCATGAGTGTATTCACACCTGCACAAAATGTCCGGACCAACGCAGGAAACAAACTCTGGTTCGTTTAAAGTGGACCAGATTGTCAGGTCTGAATACACCCTAAATGATTCTGTAAATAAATCTCATTTATTTTACATCAACTTAAATTGACTCAGTAGTTAAGTTCATCTTGTAGTGTGTCCTCATATTTACACAGAGAAGTTGTTTGTTTCCTTAAACAGAAGAACCTGTGAATTTCCTCATAAATTTTGTTATGAGAAGAGTAGGTTGTACCCCTACATTTGCAATGTCAAACATAAGAGACCGATCACAACACAATGCCTGTTCTGTTATAGATGCCAGGTTTTATTGTTACTGTCAGCCGTGGAAGGTTGTGGTGGGTATTTTCAATTGACGTCATTAAAAAGATTGGAAATTGGGGGGCATAGAATGCCTTATTTGACACATAGTTCAGATACTTGAGATTGGATCAGAACATTCCTTTGAACTATACAAAATTTTGATCAACGGCGCACACCGACAGCAAGCAACCTTGGTATATCATCATCGTCATCAGATTTTTCTCCAAAGGTCGAGCTTGTACTCGCACAAACACACAAGAGCAACATGTGATTACTTTTGCTCAGAGGGGCTGCAGGTAGTTCATGGGAGATTGGCGTTGGGTTTTGCCCTCAGWTGTGCACCGTTGAGTGGAGAGTGTATACGTGGAAATTGACGGTGGGGTGAGTAGGGAGGGGKTGTATAGATGTGTGTACGTCAGGAGGTGTGGTTCATCTGCAGACACCCCAGCTTCACCTTATCTGCAGCGAGGTGGGCTGTGCTCGCAGAGATTAAACACATTTCGAAGCAACGCTAAMTGCCGGGACCTAAAGAAACCGAGGCAGAGGGAAAGCTAGTGTAACTGCAGCTAGTGTTGTTGTTAGCTGAGGAGAAAATCCTTGTTCCCAACACTGATAAGGACATAAAGTGTTTCTGTCCCCAAGGGGCGGGAGGCAGATTCAGCTTCTGTAGATCTACTGTAATGAATATCAATAGCAAGGAATGGGGCTGCTCCCATCCCTTTGGGCCTCGGGTTTGCGTTCCACCTCTCTTCTACTGTCAGAACTGCGACAGGGACACTATGCATGAAAATGCAAGGCTTAATATATGGTAATACTATGTAAACACGAGCTGATCTGAGAGGATGGTTTTCGGGGGAAATACATTGGCGGTCGTTTGTGCTGAAAGCCGAGTCGGCGAGTATATCTCCGAGCCCAACAGTAGCCTCTGAGCACATTTATCTGGAAATGAATGTGATACACTGTACAGGAAGAAGGAAGGAATGGGTGCTGGGGAAAATAAGGAGGACAAGACGGGGGGCGGGTGGTGGTTACTGCAAGCTCAGCACCCACTGCCACACTTCTTTGCTTCCTACTTCCTCACTTCAAGAAATTCCTCTCCTCCTCACCTGAACTGAAAAGGCTTTATTTAAATTGGCATCCTCCAGGCCAAAAGGTCACTTGAGCCCCTGTGAAAAGCAGAGAAAAAAGAAATCCCGGTAGCCGCTGTGGAAGGGAAATATGCCACACACAAACACACACACACACACACACACACACACACACACACA
>NW_013952589.1:427619-430975 GCF_001266775.1 Austrofundulus limnaeus
CTGTGTGAGTGCGTGTTGATGCCGTAGCCCGAGGCAGCGAGGTGGGATTTGTAAGCCCTTTGTAAGTAACAGGCAGCACTCTTAGTAGGCTGAAGGTATGTTTTTGTGTGAGTAATCCGTGATGGATGTTTTAATTGAAAGCACAAGGCTTTTAGGGTTGTTTTCAGAGACCGCAGCCAACATCTGACACCTCGGCTCAGACCAACCCCCCCACCACCACCCATACTGGCCCTCTGTACAGTGACTTTTACAGTTATAACAAAGAACAGAGAAATAATTTTAAAAGTTTGTAGAGTAATTAGATTTTTTTTTTCCTTGTAAGTTTTTTCTTTTATGAAAAATGTTTGACGCATTGCAAATAAATTTAGTGGTGCAAAAGTTTAAACAATCTTTTTTTTTTTTAGAAAATGGCAATGTTGCCGCTTTTAGTGTTTATGTATCGTATTGTCAGGTTTTAACTTCAAATCTGTGAAACCCAATACAACAAACAGCCCTGCTTGAAAAATGCTGAAATTGTTGACATTGTCAAAAAGATAAAAACAAAGCAGTGGTACTGGGTCACATGAAACTTGGAAGGTGGGWCGGGCTGATATGGATGTGAAAATTAATCAATCTATCAATGTGCAGGTGCATAAAACACAATTTTGCATAAAATCACATTGAACAATTTTGTAATTTTTAAACTAAACCTAAATTCAGACCATTAGGCCCTTGAACCAATAAAATCCATTTGGTTTAATGATTACATTGAGTTGCAGAAAGTCCAGCCTACTCACCTGCACACAATCATGGTGTTTCTTTTAAGCATGAAATAACTAAATGTATTCAAAAATGAGTATTTGAACATATAAAAGTAAAATACAATTTGAACCAATTAAAACCAGCACCTAAAAATAATCCAAGTCACTTTTATTTTTTTTAATTTTAGAATGGGCATTTTTCCATTTATTTGGAGGGCTGAGACTTTACAGAAATAAGGGAACAGATATTGAGGCAAAAAAATATCGAGGTGGGTGAAACAAAAACATCCAAATCAAACATACATTTGTTTGCTCTTTTTTAAAACACACTTTGCACTTTAATAACTATGCATTATTTTGCAAGTTTTGTTTATTAAATTTAAAATGTACAAGACATGTGAGGTGATGTGTGTTTTGTGATAGACTATGATTAGTTTCTTCTCTAATTAAACCTAAAACAGCCATCTAAAATGTTCTGACCTGTGTTTTCTGTCTCATAAGAAGTTGAACCATGAAAGCCAGAGGGTAAATGAGTAATTCTTACAGTAGCCCAGTTGGGGTTGGGTTCAAAAGAAGGGGGCCATAAATTTACAACATGATGAGCTGAGTTCAACAAGGATTAACTCTGACTGACCTGAAAAGGTGAAACCCAGGTCTTGCCTGGATGTCAGTCCTCTTTTCCTTACCTTCTGACCGACTACAGTATCCAAAATTTCTGCTATGCAGCCCTTCATACCAACAATATTTTCTCCTCTAAAAAAGTGCAGCTTCCTTTTTTTAAAGTGAGTAAAATAAGAGCTAAAAAGAAGGAGAGGGAAATTCAGAGGGGGGTGAGACTTCACAAGGATTTCTTCTTTTCTCTCCTCTCAATAGCCATCAATTTACCCCCCAAACAGAATCAAAACTTAATTAAAATTTTGAATAAATAAAAACAACGGAAAAAACTGAAGTTATTGAATTCTGAACCCTTTGATAGATTTATCCCCCCCAAACCCAGAATAATGCAAAATAAGATTTAATAACACCTTTCATWCGGAGAGTACAAAGCTGGCTATTTGCATTAAAGTGTAAATCGTCAAGGAAAGGCAGCGTGCCTTTAAGCTTATTGATGTTCAGTTCTGAGCAGCCGGGCGGCATTGTTTCATGCTGAAGCTTGACGGATGTCAAGGTGATTATAGTTTAGATCACCCGTAAGAAGACAGCGTTTTGAAATGGTAAAATACAGACAGGCAGCACAAACGCCTTCAAATGTTTGTTTTACTGGGAGGGGAAGAATGGGAAAGAGTGGAAAAACTCCCACTGAGTTTTAGTGTTGGTTCAGAATTTACACAGGGGATGGATGACTACAACGCTGTTCAAACAATCCAGCGATTTGTAGAATTCCTCGCATGGGCATAAAGTCCTTCAGTGGGAGACCATCACTGAGTGGCATAACGATGAGCAAGGAGCAGGAACAATATAGTGTTGGCCTTACCCACCACCCCATTTGTCTGTGTTTGATATCCAGACATTAGGTGAAGAAGAACTGGGAAAAAACTAATCTAAATATATTGTTTTTTCAAAAAAATGCATTTCAATATTATTAATTATTACATGATTTTAATAAAAGTTTAATAAAAGAAAGACAGTACGCCGCTCTTATCATTATAAAAGAAATGACATAAAAGTCTATTTTTTGCCTTAAACCCAGAACAATAAGGAAGCAGTTTCACTATTTTTCACTATATTTTTATTTAATACTGCTCTTGTCACCATTCAGCTCTTCTTTTGTTGTAATTGTATTAAAACAATTAAATCAATAAGAATCAACAACTAAAAAACAAAAGATCTGGTGTATWTTTATTATTATTTATAGTGATATAGTAGTATGGGTATTTCAGCATTTGTTTAGAAATGTTTTTTTCTGTGAACTGAGATTAAAAAAATGTTTAATAAAGGATTGGGTAAATTTAAACTTCTCATGCTGCAACAATCCAGCAGAGACGACCGTACACGACTGTATTCTGTCTGTCTGCAGGCTGGAGGTGTACCTCACTGTTCTGAGACACTTCAGGCTAACTTCACCACAAACACAAAYRCACCAACACACACCCCGTCTAATTAATTCTTATCTGGCTGCTGATAGGACAGCTAAGTGAGGTGACACACCCTGTGCGTATAGGAAGCATGTGAACAATGTGGCTTCTTGAATGGAGCCCCCCTGGCCAGTTGACTAAAGGTTTTACCATTTCCAAGCCATCGTGATGAAATTAGATTTAAGAGTCAATCAGAGCATTTGTGTAAAGATTAGGCCTTTTTAGGCACTTGTAGAAATTATTAGATGTGTTGCAGTTGACCAATAACACCAATAGAAAATTAAAATRTCAATTTTTTTAGAAACCAAATTTGTTTTATTTATCTAATAGTTTATATATATTTTATACACGTTTTAAACCAATTCTTATGTTTTTTAGTCAATTTTTTTGTTTTTATAATCATTTTCTTTTTCCTTTTTTTTGCTCCCTTTCCTCTTGATGTAAGGAAACCCTACAAAATAAGGTATACCTGTATTTATTACGCATTATGAGTTTTTGTTCTACTGTACCTGCCTGGCTGCCACACACACACACACACACA
>NW_013952589.1:430985-438348 GCF_001266775.1 Austrofundulus limnaeus
CCTGTAACATGCATTTGGACCCGTGGAGACCAATGTCAGGTCCCCACGATTCACTTCGGTCCCCACCTGGCTGTTTTTTTTTTTTTTTGTAAAAAATACCCCACGTTGTAGGAAAAACCCGTGAACGCACACACACAAACTTGTTTTTATATCCTTGTGGGGCCAGTCCATTAACTTCCATTCATTTTTTGGTAATTTTATATCCCAACCTTACCACCAACTCCAACCCTAACCTCACAAGCACCTGCCTGACCCTAAAACTAACCTAAACTCAATTCACACCTTGGTCCTAAACCCAACCCCCACACCCAAAATCAGCCTCTGAAGTTGTGGGGCCCATGCTTTGGGCCCCACAAGGAGCACCCGGACCCCACAAGGCTGCGTTTTCCTTAAAACTGGGCCCCACAATGGAGGAAAAACAAGGAGAGACACACACACACACACACAAACACACACATAAACAGCATATATTGATTCTTTTCTATTTTTAAATGTATTATCAGTTTCCTGCAGGAGAGAGTGCGTTCTTTTTGAATTCACTACAGCCTGAAATGTAGGAAACGATCCAAAATCATCGATTTTCACTACAAATATTTTCAAATTTTTACCCCACCCATTCTGGTTTCCATCTTTTCCTTTGAAAAATGAAACATTTTAGARGACAGGCAAGAAAGATGGAATAAAACAGCTGAAGGGAGGAGAAATAAATTGAAGACAAATCAGCAAGTAGAGAGTGAGGAGAGGGAGGTCAGGTTACAGGTCCCAGTGTGCAAAATAAATCTTCCTCTTTCCGTTTTGATTAACAGATCGTGGTAATTCAGCAGAGCCCCACAAGACAAATAACTTCCTCCACGACTCCTCCTTGCAGCTATCATACCTTTTCTAGACAATTTTTTTCCTCTCCATTTCTATCAAACTTTACATTGTTTCTTTCTCCATCTGTCAACTGCCTGCTTCTACACACATTTGTACTTTTTTTAAAGTGTTTATAATTTTGCCCCCTCGACCCTTCTTTCTTATTATTCTTTCATTTTTTTAATTGCATTCATGTTGTCGTTTGTTAATGATGCTCTGACAAGTTATCCCTCTTTCAAGGTGACACATAATTCCCTTTAGGAGGAAACTATTTTGCCATGTCCGTATTTTAAGCTGGGTCAAATGCCAGTAAATGTGCAATAAGGAGAAGACTCCCTCATTAAGCATCTGTACTCTGGTCATTTTTTTTAAGCAATTTGCCTGACCAGTCATAGAAGACGGGGCCTCTCAAGGAGGAGTCTTAAAAGAGACAGAAGCATTTTCAACAAAAAGTGGAGAAAACCTTCAGGGAATTTCTGTTGTTGTTTTTTTTTTCAGTACAGCTATAAAGCTGCTAAATAAAATTAAACACAACAAATGTCACATACTGTATGAGTCCTTTAGCAAGTATATGTTGGTATTGCTCTGCAGAAACACAACTATGTGATGGGTGGGGCTTTGGGATGGCACTTCCAATGTTTTCAGACAATTGGAGTCTGTAGTGTTGATTGTTTCTTAATGAAAAGAAAATACACTGAGTCACCTAATAAATCATTTATTCTTAAGACCATTTAGTTAGCCTTCCATTTATTTATTTATTTATTTATTTATTTATTTATTTATTTGCACTTGCAGTACTGTACACATTTGTGGTTCTTGAAATTACATTTATTTAGCCTTTTAAACTTCTGCTTCAAAGTATGTTTTTTGACAAAGCACCGACTACAGAGTTGCTGAGTCACTCTGTGGTCATTGCTTAGGCCAACTATTATTGTTATCTATTATTATCTGGTTAGATTTTGTGGTTCAATTTTTCAATATGATTCATGTCTTCTGCTTTTGATCAATAAAAAATACTGCTTTAAATTATTCGAAATTTATGAATAAAAGAAAAAGGTACACTTAAAATGATGCAGCACCTGATTCAAAGGCTCAAGTAAAATAAATTTTCATAATAACATTTGAACATCCCTGTGGACTGTATAGATTTTAATTTGAACTTTTTAAACCTTGCTTTGTAGAAAYTTGCTGATGTGACTATACACACAAGCAGAAATGTTTTTTTTTTCTTATGAGCTAGAAAAACTAAGTGTTCCTGTTCAGACAAGTTATAGTTCATAGATAAAGATAAAGCACTTTATCTTTATTATGGCATTGGCGGTTGGGAAAACATTATTCTACTATTTGTCTAATTGTGAAAACATTAAAGTAGGGATGAACCTACAAGAAAATTATTAATATTGCAGTTATGGCAAACAACCAATATTTACCGATATTACACAAACACACACACATGTATATATATAATATATGCACAAAAACACTTGTGTCTTTTTTCGATACTATGAAAAACGAACAGACCGTTGACATCTCTACTTGGATCTCGACTTCAGTTCCTGGCTGCGCAGTGTCACTAACACTATCATGGTCAAAAGCCAACATGACCAACCATCTCCCCTCCCAAAACAAAAACGCAAATGGCAACAAGTGTGAAATCAATATCGGACCTTAACATGCCCAGTTTTACTTAATGGACCGACACGATATTCTAAAAAATGACCACCATTGGCCAATACAGTTGTTATTGCCAATATATTGTACATCCCTACATTAAAGTTGTTGTTATAACATAAAAAAGTGATTAAACAAGCAAGAAATGCTTGAAATGGGACATAATTAATCAATGGTCACTGAACATCAAAAAATCTCCACAATTTCACCAAGAACTTGACCCATAACCTGAAAACATTCATTGAAACTGTCTGTTTTTGTCTTTTTATAGCCCAAGCAAAAAAGGAGATAAATGCACAAAAAGAAAGATGCAAACAAAAGCTTGAGCAGTGTTCCAACAAGCATTATCTTCGTTTTTTAGCAGCAAACAATGCAYGACAATGCACCACAACAACAGGAGCCTTTATGAAGAGCGGCAGAATAGAGTTGGTGCCGTTGTGAGAAGTGGGAGAGGAGACGAGACAAAGCAGGATGAGAAGGACGATCTTCATTGTGGCGTCTTTTCTCGTTCTGCCGTGAAAAAGAAGAAAAAAAAACACTGGCGAGGAGTCCTCAGGGCTGCTGCCAGATGCAGAACAATCCCAGCTGTACGCTGCAACCACGCCACCCATCTAAACACATTAGGAGAGCATTGTGAAAACTGTAGCGCTCCATATTTATTGGCATGCGATTGAACGGCAGCTCAGAGCTCAATCAGAACATCTCTTCATATCAGAAACATCTTGCATTTACATAACCCTCCCATTCACACGCCCACAWGTGGTTTTCCCCACCTTTTTAAGGCTTCATTTAATTTTTCCTTCCTAAAGGAATCCTTCAAAATAGACTTTAATCAGGGTAGATTAGATSCCATTTCAGATGTTGAAGAATCTGATTTTTAGAGGTTTTTCTTGGTTGAATCGAACCAATAAGACACATGCTGAGTAAAAGCAGAGTATAATCTATGCATCGCTGGTTCCACAGGATTAAGAGGAAAAAAAAGTGTGAGGGAAGAGTGGAAGGAAATGGTGAGTAAGGGAGATTGACGGAGATGGGGAAGGAGGATGTCAGGTTCCTCTCTCCATATAAAACACCAGACGCAGCAGAGGAGGGGATTGGACTCACTTTTTAAAATGTCACCCAACATCTGTTTCATATTTATGATGGTGGCGCTGCCTCGCCGATGCCCCCTTCAACACTCGGGCGATTGTATCTCTGCCTCGGATTACCCCCACTACCCACCAATGCATAATTTATAAGGCTAATCTTTCAATGAAAGACTGCAGACAGAGAGGAAAGGAAGTGTGGGAGAAAAAAATGGATTATACAGAAAAAAAAAACTGCCACAGATTTTTTGCTGATATGTAAAGTGAATGGCTGATTTCGGCGATGATACCTTAAGTATCTCATGTAGTAATTAACAGGATTAAGTGAGTGGGCCTCTGATAAGGTGGGAAAACAATTCAGTATTGGGCACATCTTGTCCTCTTTAACCCAAACAGAGACATATCAGTGTATGTGGCCCATGTTTTTCTTTCTTCTGTAATTTGTGATGCCTTCAGATTCCCTCGATAAGCTCTGGATGTCATTAATATCACTAATGATAGTACTGTAGCTATCTCCCCCTGTTATAGTTGTATTACAAATAATCCTGGAAGGGGTGGAACTTCTCCAGATTAGGGTAGAAGATGCTKCCATTGGCTTTTTCTTTGTGTCTGCTACACACAGGGAGCAGCCACATAGGTTCCGTTCCAGCTAACAATCTTGTCCTTCTGTCGTCTTCCTGCCATCTTTCCATCCACAACATCTTAAATGATTTTCTTTCCTTCCTCCGCCCCGCTCCAGTCCCTCCTGCACCCGTTTTTTCATCAGCTTTATTATGAAAAGTACACAGTTTCGATAGAGTGCCCTCCTGACATTTTCGACTTATTAGTTAGTTTTCGTGCCGTCTTCAATCAACCCCCTTAATCCTCGCAGGGAGAAGCGCTTTTAATTCACAGATGGACCGATAAGGGCCGCCTAGCAAAGCGCCAAAGAAGCAGCGGCAACGCTAGCAAAGCAGGCCTTGGATGAGCAGGAAAGAAAAAAAACAGAAAAAAAACAGAAAAAAAACGATTTACACGTAGATGAATCGTGCTTACAAGATGGAACCCTGGGCATTAGGAGCGGATCTGAATTTCCTATCTGTCATTTTTTTTTCACCTCCCCTCCCCTTCCTTCCCTAGCTGCAGCGTTCGCTCAGTATTTTCCTTTCTTTGCCTCCCTCTCTCTCCCCTCCTTCTTCTCCGCCATTACCCTTGCTGATTGCAATCTTTAAGCGCCATTGGGCCCACTGCTTCTGCAGTTTTTAATCTGTCTTTAATCCCATAGATTTTAAATATTCCCCAGCTCCCGGAGACTGGAGGCAATTAACTGCCCTTCTGATGCTCTCCTTATCAGTTGCCTCCTTGTATCTCTCTGAAGCAGCCTCAAGACACTGCCAGAGCTGACAAATAATACCGCCATTTACTGCCGAGCATCCTCGGGGACTAGAAGGGAGAGCGCGGCGCAGCCACCGCCGCATTCTAAACAGGTATTTGGTAAACATATCATACGGAGGAGAGCGAGGAAGGAGAGATCCGGCAACAACAAACCCAAAAGCAAAGCATGTTTGTCTGGTTGCCATTTTAGCAAGCATGTACGTGTGTTYCTGCTCACATGGAAGACAATAGATCGTCCTCTAGCCCTGGGCTGATGAAGCCATGCCATATGGGATGATGTGTTGATCCGAAAAARTCAACTCTGTGCTGAGAAAATTAAACAAACAAGACTCACTTTAGTCATATGAAGTCATGTGTCTCTGATTTTAGTTCTGACTTAAGACCAGCTCATCTTTCAGTTAACAGTTTTGTTCCGACTGAGGACTTTTATACTGATTTGTGTCATTGATTTCTCTTTTGCTCCACCTTTCATCACTGTACAATAAAGCTTGATCACTTAATTAGGATATACTGTAAAAAGCCAAACTGACAATGACTACAAAATGTTTGTTGATAAGCTYGTGCCTTAAAGAAAAAAAAAGTGGTGAGTAGTAATTTTGCTGTCCTGTCCACACTTGTTTTAGTTTTTCTTGAGTAAAGAAGAWATTTTGAAACCTGTCAAATTGTAACTTTAAAGATTTGTGTTTTTCACTTAAGCCACAATTTAACTTGATTTTTGCAGCACATGGGCCTTAATTTTTAAGATCATTGGGAGACCTTGGATTGTTTAGCTCAGTCTTGACCTTTGCCAAACGATTTAGGTCCACAAACGATGGCTAGGGTTTCCTTTTCACTATCTGTCCAATCACTCCTCTGGATAATGCGTCCTATGGCAGCGCTACGAATGCAATCACCAGCCCATGCACCACAAGTCTACTAACAACACCACAAGACACTGCGGCTAAGCCAGACCCCGCGGGCTCAGCCAAATCGACAGATAACCATCAGCTAAGAGCTTTGTGACATCATCAGACAGAGACGGCAGCTGACTCCATGCCAGGTTAGAGAGCTGCTAATCCAAACCACAGACTACAATAATACAGGCAGAGACAAAAGCGGGGAATGTGCATCATTACAAACACTCTTAAACTCTTAAGCTCTTTGTTGACCTGAACAACACAATCCCTGTAATAGAACTTGTACCTCTTTTTGTGTGGAAGATAAATTAGTGAACATTCTCGTTTGTGTTCTCAAAACTATATTCCACTCATCTGGCGTTCATCCCTAACTCCTTTGCTTGACAGCTGCTGCTGCTATCTCCTCGTCTCGAGCGTTGGGTTACAAACTTTTTGCCGTCRTAAATCACATCCACTTGTGAAGATGCTGGGGAGACCGGTGAGACAGGCGTTCTGTTAATGGGGAAGGTTGTCAAATTATGATTGCAAATGTACTACAGATGGTGGCTTGTGTGATTTCTTTATACAAGGATAATTTTGAGGGAAATCTATGTCTCAGACTGAAGTATTTTTTTTTTGAGTTTTCACATATTCTGCCACTTCTGTGCAGTTAATTTCTCACAGGAGGGGGAAACTGGAGGTATTCTGAGGTATTTCACTGCATCGCAGCTAAAGTTTCAGAGCGTCATGCTGTCATGTTCATGTGCTTCTTGTTTGTTACTGCTCGTGGTAAGCAATGCATCAATTAATCGCATGAGAAATTAAAATGAGATTGATMATTTTAATTTGCTTACTTTTTTGTTTTCTCCATGTCTCCCTTTTTATTGTTATTTAATTGATGGTGCCAGAGGAAGACAGATAAAGTATAAATTCAGATGGCTTAGCAATGTTACAGCATTAGTAGCGTTTTGTTTCTCGCCATCTCTGGTCCAGGTCAGTTCGTACCTATTTTTTTTATTTTTTTTTACATATGTAAATGTCTTAAATTTCCATCAGCTTTGAAGCAGGGGTGGGAGTCATTAGATTAGTTTAAAATGGTCTCCAAACAAAATGATCATTTATCGCAATAGTTTCTGACACAATTTATCGCCAAGCAGAATTTGTTATAGTGACAGGCCTACTTAAGACTTTAAAAAAATCACAGCCCCATTTATTCCTTACTGTGCACTCTATCCAATCCACTACCACACTTTAACATTTCCTGTTTTGTTTTAAATGTGTTGTGTTTTGTGTGGTTTTGGAGGGTTAAGCTGGCACTGCTGCACAGTCGATACCGATCCAGAAAACCATGGGTCTGGGTGGGGGGTGGGTGCAAGGGTCTGAAGCTCAGCCTGCAAACAGGAAGCCATGCCAGGCGAGACTTGCAGGCCAAGAAGAGAGAAGGGAGCGGAGAGAGAGAGAGAGAGAGAGAGAGAGAGAGAGAGAGAGAGAGAGAGAGAGAGA